>NC_060186.1:55792159-56092159 GCF_021184085.1 Oncorhynchus gorbuscha
AAAGTCATAAACCCCGCATATTTCTAGTTTCTCTTCTCAAAATGTGATTTTGACCCTAACCATACTCACATATTTCTAGCCTTACGCCTAAACCTGGAATTAAGACCAAAGAGCGAATGTTGTTTTGACCAACTTTGTGGCTGTGGTTACTAGTGAAACCCCAACCCTCGAGTGAAAGGACAGCGTATTTACGTGGCACGTTCAATAGCTAAATTGAGTTACGAGCGGGAGATTTTTGTTCAAGGAAATCAGGAGAAACTGGTGGTAAGTGGACGCTGTTATTGTAACATTGGGCATCCTATTCATCACTTTAAATTAACATAAGCTAGCGACTATTTTGAGCGAAAAGTGGATAACTCAGCCTTAGTGAAGTACACGAAAGCAATGTCACAGACCATTTCATTGTTGGCTCAGCTGAACAAATAGCGTAAGATAGCTACGTTTCATAACACAATATCGGTCATATTCAAAGACTGTTCAGTATTTAACGTTAGTAAAAACACCTATCTAGGTAAGTCTTATTTTCAAGTACATTTTTATGTGATAACAAGATGCGAAAGTCATCAACAACTTGACTATGTTAGCAAGTCAGTTGCAATTTCCAGTTGTGTAAACTAGCTAACTAGAATCATTTTGGATTCCATTCCAACAAGAAAACAACCCTATCTTGATCAAGTTTAATAGCATTTGAGTGTGTCTCAGTAACTAACACAGAAGGAAACGACTAACGTTATATGCCTTTCAGTTTCACCCTCTGAAAACAACTTAACGTTATTTTATGACCTTAACAGACATACCTCGCCTGTCCATACAAAAAAGATGGCTATGAGAAGCGAGGCCAGGGTAGAGGCAGAGGTAGAGGAGGAGAGCTTTGGACCACAGCCACTGAGCAGACTTGAGGTAGGTTTTGGAGCATTTATGCCCATACTAATTTATCTGGATACAGTATTAGATGTGTGTTTGGCTGATATTGACTGAGGATATTCTCTGTACTAGGCAGAACTGACAATCAATATTAAAATGTCTAAACGTCAAATGCATGATTGTAGTGTAATTTGCAATGTCCCACTCAGCAATGTGGCATCAGTGCCAGTGACCTAAAGAAACTGGAGGACGCAGGGTTCCACACCATTGAGGCAGTGGCATATGCCCCCAAGAAGGAGCTGCTCAACATCAAGGGGATCAGTGAGGCCAAAGCAGACAAAGTCCTGGTTAGGTCACCTTAATTTACCAATCTCTTGAGTTATTTTCTGCTCATTATGGGTTGCCCACAGCTGATATTAGGCCTGCTATTATGACTGAATGATGTTCCTATACCTCTATGGTAACTCCTTCAGGCTGAAGCTGCCAAACTAGTGCCCATGGGCTTCACCACAGCAACAGAGTTCCACCAACGCAGAGCTGAAATCATTCAGATCTCCACTGGGTCCAAAGAGCTGGACAAGCTGTTACAGGGTGAGGATGGAGTCTCTTTACAAGTTACTTAGAACCTTAGTCATGAATCTGTTTTTCCACTTGCCCATTTTTGTCACTATCATGGGTATGAAAGGCTTTATCACTCTCTCAGGTGGGATAGAGACGGGTTCAATCACAGAGATGTTTGGAGAGTTCCGAACAGGAAAGACGCAACTGTGCCACACCCTTGCAGTCACCTGTCAGGTACTTGCCATGATGACATTATTTAGCACTGACAAAGGTAGACTTAGCTGTATACTCCTATCACATCTGCTGACATCTTATGACAATAGCACTCTCAGAACATTGTTTGTGTTCTTGTTCTGTAATGTTTTCCCCCAACTCAGTTGCCCATTGACCAGGGTGGTGGAGAGGGCAAAGCCATGTACATTGACACTGAGGGGACCTTCAGACCAGAGAGGTTACTGGCTGTAGCAGAGAGGTGAGTTCTCTCATGGACCAACACAATAACAATGAAGTAACTACTGGGTTATATGACACTGACACATATGACACTGAGTGAAATTTGGAGCAACACTATTCCACTACAGGAATAACGCACATCAATTTCTGTCTGTTCAGAGTTACCATAGTACATGCAGTACTTCCTTCAAAAAAACTGTACCACACTAGAATTTACTGTTGTCTTTTATTAGGTATGGACTTGTTGGGAGTGATGTTCTGGACAACGTAGCCTACGCTAGGGCCTTTAACACAGACCACCAGACCCAGCTGCTTTACCAAGCCTCAGCCATGATGGCAGAGTCTAGGTCAGACCCCCCTCTCCTATCCATCCACCCCCCCTCTCCTATCCATCCCCCCTCTCCTATCCACCCCCTCTCCTATCCACCCCCTCTCCTATCCATCCACCCCCCCTCTCCTATCCATCCACCCCCCTCTCTATCCATCCACCCCCTCTCCTATCCACCCCCTCTCCTATCCATCCACCCCCTCTCCTATCCATCCACCCACCCCACCCCCTCTCCTATCCATCCACCCACCCCACCCCCTCTCCTATCCATCCACCCACCCCCCTCTCCTATCCATCCCACCCCCCTCTCCTATCCATCCTCTTCCTCCTATCCCTCATCCACCTCCCCCTCGATCCATCCCCCTCTCCTCGATCCATCCCTCCCTTAACCCTGTTCCTGAGGGTTCTGATCCTTCAAATGTTTTTCTATTTCTCACATTCCTTGTTTTCCTTCCATGTTGATCGTATTGTTTATGACATGAATTGAAGTGATCTGGAATAAGGCCACTACCCTCTGGTCACCCAGTCTGCAACGCTATACATCTCTAACCATATGGCCCCTTCTCTCTCAGGTATGCCATGCTGATAGTGGACAGTGCCATGGCCCTCTACAGGACAGACTACTCAGGGAGGGGAGAGCTCGCTGCACGGCAAGGCCACCTGGGACGCTTCCTGAGAATGCTGCTGAGACTAGCAGATGAAGTAAGGCCAGGGTTAGAATTACAGGGGCTTTGTCTGTTTGCTGAATTCCTTATCCATGACTCTGGTGTCGATCTAATACAATACATTTGTCAGTAATGTTCTGAACACTACCTTATGGGCCCATTATGTGTGTGCACAACTCTTCACAGTATAGTCATAATGCTAAACTTAGTCTCTCTCGCCTTGTCAGTTTGGCGTTGCCGTTGTGATAACCAATCAGGTGGTGGCCCAGGTAGACGGTGCTGCTATGTTCTCTGCAGACCCTAAAAAACCCATCGGGGGGCAACATCATGGCACATGCGTCCACTACACGGTGAGTAGCTCCATTGACCACATTGGGCGTTGCAGAATAAAGACTGTTTTTTTTTTTTACATTCTGCTCCCTATCTGTTAAATTCTAATGGTTTCTAACATAGCATCCCACTTGTTAAGCCCCTGGTGTTCTAGAGCAATTTAGCTAAACCTCTCCTTGTTTTTAGACTGTACTTGAGGAAAGGCCGTGGGGAGACGAGGATCTGCAAAATCTATGACTCACCCTGCCTCCCTGAGTCTGAAGCCATGTTTGCCATCAACGCAGACGGGGTAGGTGATGCCAAGGACTGAGCTCAGTTGGAACCATGCCAGGAGGTGGGAGCATGGTTGCATTTCATGAGGCCATGCCCCTCACCTGCCACTGTAGACTTGCACAATGGCAGCTCTCTCGGGCTGTGTACACTTCCCTGAGGTAAGGGCTAATATGGGAGATGCTGGCCGTAATGGCTACTTTGCATGGAGTGTTGCCCATTGCCCAGAAGAACTCAGTGATGCACATGCTTAGGCCAACACTGTATACAGATCTGTATGGCCCTATGAAGCTGAGAACCAGAGGGAGCTCAGCTTCACATAAATGTGGAATTTTTTTCACCAAACCAATAGACTTACGATAATTCTTGTATTAACTCCACTGGAGGATATGGACTTATTATTTAAGAAATGTGTTTTGTGACTTCGGTTTTTCAAGGATGTCTGGTTTTCTACAAGTGTTCTTCTTTACAACCATTGTTTGGATTTGACATTCCCACTGTATCAGATCTATTCTATTATTAAGAGTAGATGTTTGAGTAAACATACAAGTACAGACCCCTTGAAACACCATTTTCCCTATCATTACAGAACTATACTTTCTGTATAAGATGCATTGTATTAAAACCATTAGGATACCCTGTCTCTGGTCTACATCCGAAGTTATTTGAATTCTGACAGTTAAAAAATGACCAGTAAAAAATACCATGGAATTGTTGATAATTTTTTGCAACAGATTACCATACGACAATGAATAAAGACGCATTTAGCTGAAGTCCTCATGAATATACTGCAAGTAAATCCTTCCTATAGTATCGGCATCAGTACAATAAAAAGCTTTTCAAAACCAGGCCAGTTTCACAACTGTCACAGGGAAAGATTAAAGGACTTTATTTTACCAGGTAAGTTGACTGCGAACACATTGTCACTTACAGGAATGTGTATATGAATGTTAAGCAATAACTTGCCCTATTGAAACCAGCAAATGGAGGAATATAAATGCAAAGTAAACGTTATCTTTAACAAACAAATAAATAATCAAAGGTAAACATTTTCTCAAACAAATCAAAGGCAGCATAACACTCTGGAATTAAATAAAGTAGACAACCTAAGGGTCCATGCTTCTAAAATGCTATTACATGGACTTAAGACTGGACTGGTGCTTAGGTCATTGAAACATTACGCACTAAATCTTTAGTAATCTTGCTATCTATATGAGCTGTGAGGCTAAAGGGGGACATGTTTTGATCCAATTTGATTTGACATTTAGGATAGGTTGTCAACATTGTATCACAACACCAACTAAACAACGGTAGGGCTTATGTTTGTACAGGGGAATTAGTCCCGATCTAAGTTACTCTCCACACAATGCACACATTTGGTCAACACTAGCAAGAAACAAACATGCTAAATTACAGTAGTACCGGTTAGATGAAAGTGCTTTGAAAACATAGCATATTAAGTGAAGTGAAAGGCAAAGATCATTCTGAAAAAGGTACTTACTCCAATTGAGAAGTCATGTGACTGCAATATAAATAGCTCACTCCATATCGATTCAGTGACATAGGAAGTTGAATATCTACTTGGCGTACTGAGGAGAGAGAGTTGTCGGTAGACGTTTCTACTACACAGCTGATTGGGTGGCCTGTGATGAGCGGACTAGTTTGCCAATGGCCATCCAGTGGCAACTGCTGTGTCCTGCCCTATTTGTCCCCACCGTCAAGAGAAAGCTCAGTCACTTTGTCAATCAAGGCTCCCAGCTCTGCCTCCAACTTAGCACTATCCTCCTAAAGAATGAAAAGAAAGGTAAGTGCTGCCTAGCAAAGTCAACCCTGTGTGCTCATCTCCATCTCAAAGGAATGTCTGCTTACCTCACTGGAGCCACTAGGCATCTTCAATGCCAACAGGGCCCAGTTTTTGGCCTCTGACACATTCCCCAGCTCCTTGTGACACTAGAAATCAAAACCACCAAGAGAACAATCAGAGGATCAAAAAAGTTACCTTTTACACTAGTTACAAACTGGAGAAATCCACTGTTTAATTGATCTTGTCTACAGAAGTGCATTTCCAATACCTTGGCGATGTAAAGTCTCACTGTCTTGGAGAATCCTGGGTTCAGCTCCTCTGCCTGAAATCAAACAAGGTGGAATAAAAAAATAAAACTGACAAAACATTTAAATGATTGTTTTCCCTTCTGTATAGAGGCTAGCAGTCGATTTGGCTTTGGGCAACTGATTAAGTACCTTGAGGAAGTTTCCAAGGGCGTCGCCGAGAGTAGATGTTGGTGGTTTGTCATACAAGGCAGCTGCCGCCTTCCTCTCCAGCCAGCCAAGAGTGGAAACCTACAGAGGAAAAAGGATAGGAAACATGTTTTAGTAAGTATAGGACTGGTTGTATGGCTGTTTTTCAGTCAAGTCCCAAGATAAGAATTTGGGATAAAAAGCTTGTTCAGCTTACCTCATAACACCAGCGCCCCAAAAGGTAGAAACACAGTGGGTCATCGTCCCTAAGGGCAATCGCTCGGTCTAAATGCTCCTAGCACAAAGGAAGGGTGAATAGTGCATACAAAATAAATAATAATATAATAATAATAAGTCACTCATTGTTTATCGTTTACAACATTTTAGAAAAGTGCAGATCTTGACATTCACAATTGTTTTCTGATATAGATTACATTTACATTTAAGTCATTTAGCAGACGCTCTTATCCAGAGCGACTTACAAATTGGTGCATTCACCTTATGACATCCAGTAGAACAGTCACTTTACAATAGTGCATCTAAATCTTAAAGGGGGGGGGGGGTGAGAAGGATTACTTATCCTATCCTAGATATTCCTTAAAGAACGGAGGACTTGGATGACTATTCCAATAAGATTCTGAATAGAGTAACAAAAACACACCTTTAGAATGTGACTGCTTTTCAGTTTGCTATGCATAGTCTCATATTGGGAGGTAAGGCCTGTGAGAACAGCAAACCTGTGGAGTATTGAAAGAGATTAAAAATATATATTTTGCAAAGGGTCAGCACAACATCTCTGATGGTTTTCAGTGACTCACCACTTGTGACATTCCGCATTCAGGCCATTCTTCTTTAGTGCAAACTCTGCTTCTTCCCGACCTGTGGAGAATAGATCAAAGGTGAAAAGCGAACCATCTGACAGTGCATGTTAAAGTGAGAGTTCACTACAAAATCAAATGTTTTCTTTACCTTGTTCTGCATACGACTTCTTCTCCTGCTTGTCCTCGGTAGAATCATACATGTCACTGTAGGCACGGGCCAGTCGCCATAGAAACTCCCTGCTGTCGCCATACTGGTATCACAAAAAAACTAAATATGACAGATGTAGCTAGACTGAACAAAAAAATATTAACTTCAGCAACATGAAAACAAAATTTGCCACAAAAGATCCACATTCTCAGACTCCTTTCATTTGGACTGACCTGTAGCTTGTTGGCAAGGAGCAGATGGAAGCCCTCTGCCTTCAGCCTAGCGTCACCCGTATGAAGGATATCACTCTGGGCCAGGAGTAATGCCAACTCCCCACTTGGCACTTCAGCCATCACCTCCAACATCTCCTCCTCATCGTCATCATCATCATCTTCGTCTTCCTCCTGTGGTTCCTCTCCCTCCTCCTGGGAGTCCTCCTGGCGTAGAGTGATTGTTGTGGCACAGCTCTTGTCCTCATCGGAATCCTCCTCCGGCTCTCTTTCTGCCTCCTTGTCGGTCTCCCGATCCGTGTCCCGATCCGTGTAGTCCGACTCAGCGTTGGCGGTGGAGTACCTGAGACAGTATAGGCAGACAGTTAATGTCACTACAAAAGTATAGTCCACAAAAATGGTGTTGTTCTGTGACCCAGGAAACAAAACGTCAAAAACATTACATAGGTAATGTTATGAATATGAACACTGTTTCAAACTTGTAAAAGTTGCACATTAGTTATGTTTAATAAAAGTTCAGATTTTATGTCGCAAAATCATTGCGCATCTTCCGACATTGCCATGTTTCACCTTGGTTACTTTTGTTGCACACTGCCTCACAGAACAATGTGAGATCAGTGCTCATCCTTGCATAAGCTCAAGCAACACATTACCGATCCTTCACTGATCCAGTTGAACCACAAAACAAAGAAATGTTTTAACCATATACAGTGGTTCTCAGTTAATCTAAGACATTTTGGCAGGTGTATTTAGCCTACATCATTATTTTACCTGCTAGCCAAACTAAAGGCAGCATATCGTTTTCTAGATAATACAGCTCACAAAACATTTAAGGTCACGACAGCTACATAAAGCTTAAAAAATAGCTTTTTATCTTGTATTATTTCGGATTCCTCAGATCCGGTACATACCTTGCTTTCTGCAAGCATGGACAACAAAATGTGCGTAACAACTGCAACCTCATTGCTGCTAGGGGAAATTACCCAAAATGCACTATGATTTCAAAATTGTACCTTTGCTTTAATATTTAACATGCAACTTTTACAAGTTTGAACCACACACATTATTCATAAAATTAAGGAATGTAATGATGTTGAAACTGTTGTTTTCTGGGTCACAGAATGCCTTTTCTGAAGCCTTTTTTGGTGGGTGGCTCATGGACAATTAGCCCTATGCTCATGCTCTTACAATGCTATCTATCCCAGTAATTGCAGTCCATGCTGATCTTACCCTCCCTCGCTGGTCTCCCCTCCATACACGCCTTGACTGGCAGAGAAATAGATGGAGCTGGAGCTCATGGAGTCAGTGCGTTCCCGATGGCTGATGATGTGGCGGCGTCTGCGTGCCCTCTGGCTATCCTCAACACCCTTCCTGCACAGAGCAGCAAAGAGACATTCAACATACATGTCTTGAACAAAAGACACTGAACAAAAAACCTGAAACATGATATATCCTAGATTCAGTGTCCACTTGGTGAACCCATGTGGCCACCACCACTCACTTGACATCCTGGATAATCTGCTGGGCGATGTCCTGCAGGCCAGTCCTGAGCTCAGCCACCTCGAAGCGGAGGGAAGACACACAGGTCAGCACCTCATCCAGTTGGTTCCTCAGCTCCACCTGCTCAGGGGACAACCCCTGCACCACCGCCTCCAGGGCCTGCTGCTGGGCCACCACCTCTGTGGAGGGACAAACAGAGACAGAAGAAATATAGCTAGGTTGTCTGGGAGGGTCTGTATAGACACACACCATTGCAAAGATACTCATTACACATGCGCAGACAGCTAGACACACACACAAACGGACATAAATCTCAGATTATGCTGCTATGCCATGCAGTGCTTACCACCTACCTTGTTCAAGTGACTCAATCTGAAGGGGTGTTCCATCTGGGCTGTCTATCAAGTACTCAGGGGGGTTAGTGTGGAGTAATAATGTTTGAGATCTTCTTCTACTAATTTCTTTGTAGATTATTAATGTAATCAAGCCTACACCCGCGGTGGCTCCTACACCCAGTCCTATCATCCAATTTCTCCCTAACGGCTTCATGTTCTGCCAAATTGGGACCATAGCAACTTCTTTAGATATCTTATTTAGCTTTTTGTTTGATAATTGCCTTGGTCTATTGATACATTTCTAGCTAGCTAGATAAATTACTTATAGGGTAACTGGCAATAACCTTCTGTCCGTCACGAAAACCCTCATGGTAGCGATATTGATAACGTTAGCCACTTTTGCTTTCGAAATGATCTGACAGCTAGCTAGCTTACTAGCATAGATAGAGTGAAATAAACGCTGAATTTTAAGGTTAGCTAGCTATCTTGCAATCAATAACGCCAAGCTATCTGACATCTTTAGCTTTGTTAATCAATATTTAGCATTTGCTATAAATAAAATAAAGATCTGCTAGCAAGCAATGTTAGCTAGTTAGGAACGATTAATATCGTCACCCTCGTTTCTAGCTGTCAAATCAAGACGCTCGCATCGTGATACTACTGACAGTGTGACGACTCGCAATCGTTTCAGGAAAATGCTCTTAAATTATCTCAGCTAGCTACCGACTCTATTCCCGCCTGCTGATAAGATACGTTTAATTGGTATAATGATAGAACAGTAACCTTAAAACGCCATATTCGCTTGCATTTCGATCTGTGCGGAGGGGGAAGATCAAAATGCTGGACTCCATGAAACGTGTCACATATGAATAATTCCGTCGAGAAACTATGTTTCCATAAACGTTTCTAAAGGTCTTTGGGAGATTTATTTTGCGACCAAAAATTATGTTTCCCAGCTATTTAAATTATCATCACCAAACATGGTTTTATGATAGGCAAGGTTCTTGTAAATCAATAATAATTTTTGTATTTATCATTTAGGCTACTTTTCCAGTGTAACATTTGTTTGTAGCACATTTGATTGAACTAGACCAGGGGCCTGTTGCACAAAACTAGGATAAGGGATTAAACCAGGATATTTTGGTGATCCTGGCTCAATTGATCCGTAATCCGGTTGCACTAAAGATGGATAGGGGGCAGGAGGATATGTTATGGTATAAATTACCATGGAGATTTATTCTGTGGAGCTAGCCTGCTCCAGACCAGGCTAAATTCCAGGATCTATTTAATCTCATCCCTAATGTCAGTCAGCAGTCACCACAAATGGAAACCAATAGTTATTTCACTGCTCACTATACATTGTTATCACATATAACTAGACCCACTGTCATTATTTAAACGTTTGTGATCATTAATTTCAATGATTTTGGATAAAAAATGATTTTTAGATGTTGCTATCATTAGATAATTTACAGTTTCCCATAGACTATATATAAAATGATAGAATATTAGGGCCACAGAGGGAAAAAAAAGACAAGTCATAATATTGTAACCAGTTGTTTTAAAGGAGGACAGTTGTTAAAATGACAGATGCGGGGCATTTCGTGAAATTGTACTTCAGTATGGTTTCATAAACAAAGACATGCTGATGTGCCAGAATATTAAGTATCACATTGTCATAAGTATCAAAACTGTAAAAACAATATGTAGCTTTTCTGCAGAAAGAACCAGCCTCATAAATGTATGACTTTATCCTTTTTCTTCAGTGTGGCCCTAGTACTCTGTCATATAAACAAATACACATTCCATATGAATATAAAAACACAATGTGTAACATTATGTTCCTTTATTGAATAAGGACAAAACAAAGCAGGTAAACCATCAGCTCCTTTCGAAACTGAAGTCACAGTGACTCTACAAGATGGAAAGCACAGAATATTATACAAAATGATACATACACATTCAAAGTCTGTATATAACATGCATGTCTGCACACTAAAATAAATGCAGGACAAACATCATCAAACAGAGAATGGATACCAGCCTTGTATTATATACCGCACAATCAAAAAATTCGTAAAAAAACAAACCCAAAAAAAACAAATTCCTCTGCCACCACAGGACATATTTAACCAAAATTGAAAGCACACATACTAACTAAAATAATTCAACACATATTGGTCCCTCAGCAGCCGACCACTGTCGTCATCAGGGAAGATTGCCGGATTGTCCCAGTCCATGGCTGGTGGCACTCTGGGGGCCCTCTCCTTCCTCAGGCAGGCCACATTGTGGAGGACAGCACAAGCCACAGTAATATCACATGCCCTAACAGGGCTGACCCTTAATTTGTGAAGGCAGTGAAAGCGTGCCTTCAGGAGGCCAAAGGTCATTTCAACTCTGGCCCTGGTCCTGGCATGGGCATGGTTGTAGGCCTGCTGTGCTTCCTGGGGGTCTGTGAAAGGTGTCAGGAGAAAAGGCTGGCAGCCATACCCCCTGTCTCCCAGCAACACACCAGAGAATTCACCTGTCAACACAAAATCTCATCATTACTACCTTATAAACACAGTGATATTCTTGACACAGCCATGATGGTTATAAATAGGGGTTGTGTGGCTTACCTTGTGATAGATTTCAGAGGCCCGAAAGATTCTGGAGTCATGGACTGAGCCAGGCCATTTTGCCACAACATTGCTGATCACACAGTCAGCATTGCAGACCATCTGAAATCATAAGATGAGGAATATTACACCAATCAATGCACATCACTGGCAATGCAGAGTGTTCGTCAATGGACAATATCAAAAAGTTATGTTCACCTGAACATTAATGCTGTGAAAGGATTTCCTATTCACAAAATCGGCCTCATGGGCACCTGAGGGGGCTTTTATCCTTATGTGTGTGCAGTCCACTGCACCAATGACATTGGGGAAACCTGTCACACAAAATAATGAGTATCCTACTATGTGTTAACAGTTGTCCTGTAATTTGTAGATCCTCTTACCTGCAATCCTATAGAACTCCTCTTTGATGTCACAGAGTCTTCTGTGGCCAGGGAAGGAGATGAAGACATCTGCTAATGCTTTGATAGCCAGACACACACTCCTTATTGTGCGGCAAATTGTGGCCTTGTTCAGCTGTTCTGCATCCCCCACTGAGTACAGGAAGGCTCCACTAGCAAAAAAGCGCAAGGCCACACAAACCATTTGCTCCACACTCAGTGCATGGCTCCGTGCAGTGCGGTGCTTAATCCTGGGACCCAGTAGTCTGCATAGATACCTGATGCCATCTGCAGAAAACCTGTATCTTTCATATAGATGGTCGTCAGGGAAGGCCAGTGGGTCCAACCGGTCCCTGAAGACCCTTTCTCGCCTGAAGGCTCTCCTCAGCAAAGTGCTTCTTCATCCACCACATCTCACACGAATGGGCATGCCATTGTCAGAGCAGAAAGGAACACACAATTTTGGGCCTTCATATAGGCTAGTGGCCACACCTGGTGCTGGGGGGGGTGGGCAAAAGAGGGCGATGCCTTATAACGATGACTTGGTTGTACTGATTGCTGGGAAAATATAAAAAAACTTAGAAAGATGCCACCGTCCTGTGTGCTCACAATAAGAGCTCATATGTCATGGCTCACTTGACTTTACGAGAATATACCTAATTTTTATTTTGAGCTGTGTCATCTTCTTGGAGCTGGGGGAGGAAATACAAATAATGATTAATACATGTGTGTTACAGTTAGCATACAGTGTACATTGAAGGCATATCTCACCTCCCTCTCAAGTTTTTTTATTTCAAGGTCCAGTTTCCTAATTGTCCTCTTTTTTATTTCGGACTCCAGTGCAAGATTTTCCATCTTTTTCTTCTTGTACTGAATGTCTATGTCTGCCAGTTCTATTTGGCGCCGGAGGTGGTTGCCATACAACTTTCTGATAGCTTGTGAGCTCTGTGAACACAATACAATTAGCGCAGCTGGAATTTGGCAGGATGTGGTGTCCTTTTATTAATACGCACTATGTTGCCAGGCTGGTTTTCCCACTGTATAGCATCTGGGTCCTGTAAAAGAAATTAGATTTTTTGATTTTGATGAGGACTCCCCACCATTGTAGAGTAAATAGTACTTTCACAGTCTTACCATGATACCTCATGCCTTCTGGAATCCAGAGAGATGGTCTCCTCCTCATCATCATCGTCTCCATCATGTGCTGTTGCTGCTGCACTGGGGCCTTCACCCTATCACATTTAATCGGATTCATATTGAAGCTAGTAGACAAGACATGCCAGGCCTACAGTATGCCTTTGATGGAGTACTCACTGGATCAGCATCGTCTGGTGCTTGTGCTGGTGGCTCTAACAGGAACACAGTGCTGCCAGACACTGCAAGGCAATAGGTAAACCAAAGTCAGACAGTCCAAATTGATTCAATATGAATGTGGTTGTATCCCATGTAGAGATGGAAGGACATACCTTGAATGAAGCGGGTGGCATCTTGGGAGGAACCTATGCTCGTCTCTTTCCCCCCAGGGATCCCCTCTAAGACGGGCCTGCCTTTATTTAGCTCCAAGGCCATGTCCTCTGCTGGGGTAAGGTCAGCCTTTGGTGACCCACCACCCGTGCCTTGTCTGTGGGTATTCTTTTTCACTGCTAAAACAGTACAGACAATGTGTGAGCAGGCACCTTCTGGGTACAATATATGCTTGTGCTTTGTTAAATATTAGTCAGGGACCATACCATTCTGCAGAATGTTCTTGTATTTGATTTTGACCTGCTGCCATGTCCGTTTTGGCCCGTTCATGTTTAATCTACACACACACACACACACACATTTAATGGAGTCACACTGCAAAAAATTACTTGGTATTTTTGTCTTGTTTTCAGTAAAAATATCAACAACAAAAAACTTAAATAAAGATGTATTTTCTTGATTTGCTAAATGACCTAGCAAAATAAGTATAGTTTAGACAAAAAATATAAACTTTAAGTAAATGTGTGCTTAAAACAAGCAAATAAAAAATCTGTCAATATAATAAAAATTCTCTTGAAATAAGTTTACTTTTTCCATAAACACTTAATTTTAGAAAAGTTCTCGTTTCACTGGCAGATTTTTTTGCTTATTTTCCTAGGTAATTTTGCTCAAGAAAATATTCAAGATGTTTTTTTAGATATTTTTTTTAATACTGAAAACAAGACAAAAATACTAAGTAAGAAAGACATTTTTGCAGTGCAGTGAGCAACCGACCTTGGGTCCTTTGAAAGGCGCTATATAAATTAAAGTGATTATTATTATAGCTCATCTATTTATTCAATTACATTTTATTTATATAGCACTTTTCACAATTGTTTCATTCTGTCAAAGCAGCTTTACATTAATGAAAGCAGGAGAAACACACAAAAAAACGGTGGACAACATAAGAAGCAGAGTACAACCGCTAAGATTAAACCGTACTGAGCGTAGTAACGTTAAATAATAATGTAAGGCTTTAATAATAATTTATCATAGCTTTATACAGTGTGATGGACTTACTTTACACAATTTCACTCATATCTGCAGTGCATTTCAATAAAAAATTTAACCGTTTCATAATTACAGTACAACTGCGTTTTTGGAGATGTGAATTAAATATTTGAATTGTAATTGTGATGTTTCAGCGGAGCGGTGAGTGTGTAATTGTGCACTACTTACGCATTCAGGCGGTCTGCAATACTTTGCCACGCTTTTTCTCTTTGCTTTATCACTGTGGCGGTGTTGCCTTTCTTCTTAATTATATCTTTTACCTCCTCGTATGCCTCCATGAGGATTTGTGCTTCCGACGGGGAAAAGTACGCGGCTCTAGTTGCCATGGTAAATCAGTTAATCTGTGATCTGTGGCGGGGTCTATTTGAGTGAGCCGTGAGCGCGCACCTATCCAGGATTGGTTTCACCTGGTTTAATGAATCCGTGTCTGCTCATCCTGGCTTGGTCTTTGTGCAACCAATTAAGCCTGGACGCACATGTTTTGGCTTCATTGAGCTCAGCTGAGTCATTTATCCCGGATGTCTTAATTCTACTTTTGTGCAACAGGCCCCAGGGCAATCCAACCCTATTGCTGGAGAGCTACCGTCCTGTGGTTTTTGCTCCAACCCTAGTCTAGCACACCTGATTCTAATAATTAGCTAGTTGATAAGAATTAGTTTAATTAAAACTGGAGATGGAGTGAAAATCTACAGGTTAGCTGTCAAGCAAAAGGGTTGGAGAAACCGCAAAACTAATTTGGTGAGTGAAAATGGATCTAGGAAAACATGTTATTCAATATCTTTCGGGTTTTCCAGTAATATTTCCTCAGCACCCGAATGACAAGTTCACAGACAGTTAAAAACAATCTGTCATTTTACTGTAGCATAGCCTTAAAGGATATTAAAGATAGTGTCTGTTGACTTGTCATTTTAATCAGTGCACAAACCACTCACCCAGTTAACTCTATCATCTGAAGCAACCACAGAGCGTTATTTTTCCACAGCGACATCAAAAAGTCCATCTGGAAAGTTAAAAAAAATAAAAAAATTAAGGATGCATAGATACTCATCAGCACACTATTCTGCCTGGTCAGTAGCCTATTTCTATTTTCATCATTGATTTATGCATATGTTGAGAGCGACATGCAGTGGTGGAAAAAGTATCCAATTGTCATACTTGAGTAAAATGTATAGTTACCTTAATCAATAGTTACTCAAGTAAAAGTAAGTCCCCTTGTAAAATACAACTTGAGTAAAAGTATTTGGTTCTAAATTTACTTCAGTATTTAAAGTAAAAGTATAAATCATCTCGAATTCCTTCTAATAAGCAAAGGTGGCACCATTTTCATGTTTTTAAATGTATGGATAGCCAGGGGCCACTCAGACATCAATTACAAAAGAAACATTTGCGTTTAGTGAGTTCACCAGATCAGAGGCAGTAGGGATGACCATGTGTTGTCTTGATAAGTGTGTGAATTGGACCATTTCCTTGTCCTGCTAAGCATTCAATATGTAACGAACTTTGCTGTGTCAGTTAAAATGTGTGGATTATGTGTGGATTAGAATATTTTATTTAGGAATGTAGTGAAGTTGCCATATATATTTATAGTAAAGTACAGATGCCCCAAAAAACTACTTAAGGAGTACTTTAAACTATTTTTACTTAAGTACCTTAGACCACTGGTGACATGTATGTCTGCTACAATGTGTTTTATTTAACTACAGCCACACAATTATCTCAATTTAATGTAAACATGTGTTGTGGCATTTCTGCCATTTGTGTAAGAACTAATTGGTCATAGCCATAGAAAATTTGAAAAATGTCAGTCCAAATGCCGAATTGCATTTGGGGGGTCATTTGAAATGTAATTTTACCTTTCATTGTCACTGCGCTTTAGGAGACTGGTCCAACAAGGGTTGGTGGTGAGTTTTCAGACCCATCCATAATAAACTACTTATGAGCCAGAAAGACATTTGGAAACAACTTGTGATGAATTTGAATAATTTACTGTTTTTTTTTAAAGCTCAGAATCTACAGAATGTGTAGTCTAACAAGTGTTTTATTAACATGCCTTCAAAGTGCAAACAAATGCCCTAGTGTTACTTTGAGTTTCTTTATGAATTTACAACAAATACCCAAACACCATAGTGTTTGTTTATAAAGCCTTTTGTCTGCCATGGATTTGCAAGGTACATACTATCTAGTATGATGCATAATAAGGCAAATAATAACTAGATAATTGCATTTACAGTTGGGAGTACCATGTGGATGAGCCTCCCTGGGTGACTCTGGAGAAGCTGGGCTTCTCTGCAGCGACCATGACAGGTGTGGGGCAAACACTGTTGTGGCATCTACTGTACACAAAAACACCACGTGACAGTCATTACAAAAACCACTGGGTGTCACTGCTGCAACAAGACAGGAGTATTTTCACCATAGTTGGTCAGAATTGTACTACTGCATCACTGTGTTTGATTGGAGGGGTGTCCATGGTCAGTGCTAACTTTGGTGAGGATGTATTTTTTGTATGTCGGTGTCATTTTATTGTTGATAATAGAATATAACGTGGCTACAGTACTGATGTCATAGTGTAACTATAGTGCCTTCAGAAAGTATTCACCCTGCTGGACTTTTTCCAGATTTTATTAGACTGATGGATTTTAAATGGATTTTGTCACTGGCCTACACACAATACCCTATAATGTCAAAGTGGAATTATGTTTTTAGGCATTCTTATAAAATAGCTTAATATTAAAAGCTGAAATGTCTTGAGTCAACTATTCAAGTTATGGCAAGCCTACATGCGTTTAGGAGTCAAGGTTTGCTTAACTTGCATAATTTGCATGGCCTCACCCTGTTTGACTACCTCATCTCTGTACCCCACACAATTTTCTGTAAGGTCCCTCAGTTGAGCTGTGAATTTCAAACCGGTTCAACCATATAGACTAGGGAGGTTTTCCAATGCTTCACAAATAAGGGCACCTATTGGTAGATGATAGATTTTTAAAAATACATTTAAAAAGAGACATAATTACCCCCAGTCACTACAAACATACATGCGTCCTTCCCAATTCCTTTGCCGGAGAAGAAGGAAACCACTTGGGGATATCACCATGAGGACAATGGTGACTTTCAAACAGATTTTAATGACTGATAAGAGAGCTGAGGATGGATCGACAACATTTTAGTTACTCCACAATTATAACCTTTTTGACAGAATGAGAAGGTAGGCTTTACAGATTTTTTTGTCAAATGTGCATGCTGTTTGTCATAAGGCACTAAAGTAACACTGCAAAAAATGTGGCAAAGAAATGAACTTTGTCCTGAGTACAAAGTCTTATGTTTGGGGCAAATTCAACACAACACGTCACTGAGAACCACTCTTCATGTTTTCAAGCATAGTGTTGGCTGTATCATGTTATGGCTATGCTTGTCATTGACAAGGACTAGGGAGTTTTAGGCTGAAAAGAAACCGAATAGAGCTAAGCACAGACAAAATCCTAGAAAAGTTGGTCTGCTTTCCAACTGACACTGGGAAACAAATGCACCTTTCAGCAGGACAATAACTTAAAACACAAGGCTAAATATACACAAGGTGCTTACCAAGAAGACAGTGAATCTTCCTGAGTGGCCTAGTTAGTTTTGACTTGAATCTGCTTGAAAATCTATGGCAAGACATGAAAACGGCTGTCTAGCAATGATGAACAACCAACTTGAAAGAGCTTGAAGAATTAAAAAGAATGTGGAAATGTTGCACAATCCAGGTGGGCAAAGTTCTTAGTCTTACCCAGAAAGACTCACAGCTGTAATCGCTGCCAATGGTGACTCTATGTATTGACGCAGGGGTGTGAATACTTACAGTATGTAGATGAGATTTTCTGTATTTCAATAAATTTGCTAAAATGTTTTTACTTTGTCACTATGTGCTAGTGTGTGTAGATAGGTGAGAAAAAAATATATAATTTGAATTCCGCCTGTATAACAAGGGGTATGAATATACTTTTGAGACATTCAAACAAATTGAACAATGATGTAGCTACATTCACTATTGCACATACAGTCCTCTGTCACTAAATTGTTGGTTGTGACCAATCTTATGTTGCACATTTGGTATCATGTATTTTAAGACATCAGTAAATCACAAAATAAAGTTACCCCAGTTTTTGTGTTATTGTTTTCTCATCTGCTGTTTATTTATGACTGCAATGTTCCAATCTATTGTATTCCTCTTGCATACCAGTGGTAATTGTGTAAAGTGGTTTGTATCAGTGGCCCGAGGCTCTATATGCAGATTTTTTTTTTTACAAGTAGAATTTTACAAGTTTCATGTGAACCTGCCACAGAGTTGAAGGGGGATGTTCATGCTGTTTCTGTCGGTTAAAGTCATCAGAGATGGAATTAAGGTTCACTGGCAAAGTAAGTTTTTTATTATTGGCTGTTTTCTTGCTCTCTCTTCACAGCTCACAATACCAGTCACTGACAGACGTAAACTAGAGATCTTAGCCGATGAGTAACATCCCTTATTTTGCTACAACAGGTCTAAGGTGAGCAAAGTGAGTGTCTGCCTCCCATATTGCTCTGTGCATTTTTCGCAAGCTTCAGATTAATTTACCATTTGTCATCTTCCTTCTGCTGCAGAGGGGAAATGCTTATGGAATCTGAAATAGCCTGGTAGGCTGACCACGACTCCATTTTGCTGATCCCTGCCTACAGACAGAAATTAAAACAAGAGGCTCCCACGCTGAGGTCTGTCCAACGCTGGTCAGACCAAGCTGACTCCACACTCCCAAGACTGCTTCCATCACGTGGACTGGGACATGTTTCGTATTGCGTCAGATGGGAATATTGACGAATACGCTGATTCGGTGTGCGAGTTCATTAGAACGTGCGTCGAAGATGTCGTTCCCATAGCAACGATAAAAACATTCCCTAACCAGAAACCGTGGATTGATGGCAGCATTCGCGTGAAACTGAAAGCGCGAACCACTGCTTTTAATCAGGGCAAGGTGTCTGGCAACATGACTGAATACAAACAGTGCAGCTATTCCCTCCGTAAGGCTATCAAACAAGCTAAGCGTCAGTACAGAGACAAAGTGGAATCTCAATTCAATGGCTCAGACACAAGAGGCATGTGGCAGGGTCTACAGTCAATCACGGACTACAAGATGAAATCCAGCCCAGTCACGGACCAGGATGTCTTGCTCCCAGGCAGACTAAATAACTTTTTTGCCCGCTTTGAGGTCAATACAGTGCCACTGACACGGCCTGCAACGGAAACATGCAGTCTCTCCTTCACTGCAGCCGAGGTGAGTAAGACATTTAAACGTGTTAACCCTCGCAAGGCTGCAGGCCCAGACGGCATCCCCAGCCGCGCCCTCCGAGCATGCGCAGACCAGCTGGCCGGTGTGTTTACGGACATATTCAATCAATCCCTATACCAGTCTGCTGTTCCCACATGCTTCAAGAGGGCCACCATTGTTCCTGTTCCCAAGAAAGCTAAGGTAACTGAGCTAAACGACTACCGCCCCGTAGCACTCACTTCCGTCATCATGAAGTGCTTTGAGAGACTAGTCAAGGACCATATCACCTCCACCCTACCTGACACCCTAGACCCACTCCAATTTGCTTACCGCCCAAATAGGTCCACAGACGATGCAATCTCAACCACACTGCACACTGCCCTAACCCACCTGGACAAGAGGAATACCTACGTGAGAATGCTGTTCATCGACTACAGCTCGGCATTCAACACCATAGTACCCTCCAAGCTCGTCATCAAGCTCGAGACCCTGGGTCTCGACCCCGCCTGTGCAACTGGGTACTGGACTTCCTGACGGGCCGCCCCCAGGTGGTGAGGGTAGGCAACAACATCTCCTCCCCGCTGATCCTCAACACGGGGCCCCACAAGGGTGCGTTCTGAGCCCTCTCCTGTACTCCCTGTTCACCCACGACTGCGTGGCCACGCACGCCTCCAACTCAATCATCAAGTTTGCGGACGACACAACAGTGGTAGGCTTGATTACCAACAACGACGAGACGGCCTACAGGGAGGAGGTGAGGGCCCTTGGAGTGTGGTGTCAGGAAAATAACCTCACACTCAACGTCAACAAAACTAAGGAGATGATTGTGGACTTCAGGAAACAGCAGAGGGAACACCCCCTATCCACATCGATGGAACAGTAGTGGAGAGGGTAGCTAGTTTTAAGTTCCTCGGCATACACATCACAGACAAACTGAATTGGTCCACTCACACTGACAGCGTCGTGAAGAAGGCGCAGCAGCGCCTATTCAACCTCAGGAGGCTGAAAAAAATTTGGCTTGTCACCAAAAGCACTCACAAACTTCTACAGATGCACAATCGAGAGCATCCTGGCGGGCTGTATCACCGCCTGGTACGGCAACTGCTCCGCCCTCAACCGTAAGGCTCTCCAGAGGGTAGTGAGGACTGCACAACGCATCACCGGGGCAAACTACCTGCCCTCCAGGACACCTACACCACCCGTTGTTACAGGAAGGCCATAAAGATCATCAAGGACATCAACCACCCGAACCACTGCCTGTTCACCCCGCTATCATCCAGAAGGCGAGGTCAGTACAGGTGCATCAAAGCTGGGACCGAGAGACTGAAAAACAGCTTCTATCTCAAGGCCATCAGACTGTTAAATAGCCACCACTAACATTGAGTGGCTGCTGCCAACACACTGTCATTGACACTGACCCAACTCCAGCCATTTTAATAATGGGAATTGATGGAAATGATGTAAATATATCACTAGCCACTTTAAACAATGCTACCTTATATAATGTTACTTACCCTACATTATTCATCTCATATGCATATGTATATACTGTACTCTACAACATCGACTGCATCCTTATGTAACACATGTATCACTAGCCACTTTAACTATGCCACTTTGTTTACTTTGTCTACACACTCATCTCATATGTATATACTGTACTTTTTCTACTGTATGCTGTTCTGTACCATCACTCATTCATATATCCTTATGTACATGTTCCTTATCCCCTTACACTGTGTATAAGACAGTAGTTTTGGAATTGTTAGTTAGATTACTTGTTGGTTATCACTGCATTGTCGGAACTAGAAGCACAAGCATTTCGCTACTCTCGCATTAACATCTGCTAACCATGTGTATGTGACAAATAAAATTTGATTTGATTTTTGATTTTAGGCTATTTCTCAGAGGGGATCATAACCTGAGCATGTTAGTGAGATCCGTGCAACAGACTCAGATCAACAGCACTGACACACATTTACCCCACCAGACATGCCACCAGGGGGTGTTTTTACAGTTAAAAAAAAATTAAAATGCCTCTCTCCCATGTGACATACGTGTGTGTACTGACATGTACAGTGCATTTGGAAAGTATTCAGACCCTTTGACTTTTTTCATATTTCACAGCCTTATTCCAAAATGGATTATATATATTTTTTTTTGCTTATCTACACACAATACCCCATAATGACAAAACAAAAACTTTTTTTTAGACTTATGAAAATGTATTAAAAACAAAATGGAAATATTACATTTACATAAGTATTCAGACCCTCGACTCAGTACTTTTGTTGAAGCACCCTTTGACAGCAATTACAGCCTCGAGTCTGCTTGGGTATGACGATACAACCTTGGCACACCTGTATTTGGGGTTTCTCCCATTCTTCTCTGCAGATCATCTCAACCTTTGTAAGGTTGGATGGGAGCGTCGCTGCACAGCAATTTTCAGGTCTCTCCAGAGATGTTCAATCAGGTTCAAGTCCAGGCTCTGGTTGGGCCACTCAAGGACATTCATTGACTTGTCCCGAAGCCACTCCTGCATTGTCTTGGTTGTGTGCTTAGGGTCGTTGTCCTGTTGGATGGTGAACCTCATAACTGAGGAACCTGTAAACAGAGTTAGGGTAATGTGGCTGTATTGTTTTTAATGAGGTCACAACCATGAAACAAAATGGACTGGGTCGTAACTGGCTTCTCTACTGACCATTTCCACATTCTCCCGAATAGGAATATTGTTCAATTCTCAAATTCTGGGATGTAGTAGAATTTGTTCTACTGTGACCCCCTCTCTCCCATATTGCATGGTCAGGGAGACTGTCTCTGCAAGGAATTTACTAAATGGTTGCAAAGTCAAACTGTAAAGTCAAAAATTAATGAGTCTACCCACAGGGCGAAGACATCAGGGCCCATATTCACAAAGCGTCTCAGAGTGATAAACCAGGATCAATTTACTTTTTTTAGATCCTAATTAATATGATTATATGGACAGTGTTGACATGATCTTAAATCAGCACTCCTACCCTGACACACTTTGTGAATATGAGCCAATTGATTGATATTCTTTGGAGAGACTGCATGTTCTTCAGGTGTGAGGAAAATGGGTTTGTTTGCATATTCGATCAACATGATGATGCAAGAAATCCTTATCTAATGATTGTGAGAAGCAAACCGGGTCTGGAATGCAGGTCCCCGCACCATGTGTACATAACAGGCCGACTTTCTCTTAGAAATCAAGGTGTTCAGCTAGTAATTTACTAATGCAATTATTTTTGAGTATTTGAAGGGTACATTTTTCCACTTGGTCATGGACTGGAAAACCCTAGGACCAGACTCATAATTTTCTGTGCAAACCAAAATGTTGTGTGCCTTCAAATGCACGATTCAGAAACAAGCATAACAGTCTATAATAATGCTCAAATCCACAAGTTGGCAAAGAAAAGGAGAAAAAGATAGATGCGACAATTGATTCACCATACCATGATGTACTGTAAAATAATCTGAGTCAGTGTTTATAGCGTACTTAGTATTCTAGTGAGAGATTTATTAGATAATTCACCCTCAGGACTATCATGGCAAACTGAACATTGTGTCTCTGAGTGGCGTTTTCCATTTCAATACTGAAGGGATTGTGCAACCTGAGGTCGCTTCTTACAGATGACAGGCGCCATGGCTCCACATGGCCAGGTGAGTTTCAGTTGGACCTGTGCCATAGGGACTGGGTGTCAGCATAAATTAGTCCACGTCCACATTAGTCCACGTCATTTCAACGTGGATAATTGGGTAATATTTGGTTGAGAAATTGATCAATGAGATCACAACCTGTATTCATCCACTCAAAGATATCCAAAAGTTAGTTGAATATCCAATGGATTATCACTATGCTTTCAACCATCTAAAAGCACAACCAAATTCCAATGGAAAAACAATGTCAGTTTTTTGATTTAGTTGTCACCCAAATGTCTGTCACTGTGTTTTCAACCATTTTTAAAAGCACAGCAAAGTTCAAATGAGAATACAATGTCAGATATTTTGTTTATTTATACAACAGATTAATATGTTATCACTGTGCTTGATCTAATAGCAAATGGCCTGAATTGCAGTTGAGATTACATTAAAAGTACATGGTGAAAGTGATCAATGCCGTTCGAGACTGCGCAAATTATTACAGCAATTGTTGAGACCTCCACAGACCTGCGATGACCTATGCATGCTATCTTGAACATGCATGCTTTATATGATTACATAAGGAGAAAGTTACACTGAGTGTACAAAAACATGATGAACTCTTTCCATGAAATAGACTGACCAGGTGAAAGATATGATTCCTGATTGATGTCACTTGTTAAATCCACTTCAATCAGTGTAGATGAAGTGGAGGAGACAGGTTAAAGAAGGATTTTTAACCCTTGAAACAATTAAGACAAGGATTGTGGGTGTGACCTTCAGAGGGTGAATGGGCAAGACATATCCTGTTCAAAGGCACTTAGATATGGTAGTAGGTGCCAGGCGCACTGGTTTGTGTCAAGAACTGCAATGCTGCTGGATTTTTCACGCTCAACAGTTTCCCGTGTATATCAAGAATGGTTCACACCCCAAAGGACATCCAGCCAACTTGGGAAGAATTGGAGTATTGCATTGGCCAGCATACCCGTGGAACGCTCCCTGTGGATTCACTTCTCCATCTCAAACAAAAAACAAAGTTAAAGAATAGGTTTTATTTGATTTAGTCCTTTACCTTAACTTTGTTTCTTGGCTAATATGGAGACATGAATCCAACATATAAACGATTAATTTGTAGACAAACTGGAATGAAAGCCGGACTAAGTCAGAGCTTGAAACCCTAGGCCTACTGTATTGTTTATTTTTCGTTGAATTTAAAAAATAGCTGTTGATTACATTGCAAATGCTATATAGCCCTAAATGGCATCATTCATGATACTTGAGGGATAAAGTATGGTCACATTTCATATGCTCTGTTAAACCTACTGTTATGAATGACTTTGATAGCAACAGTGAATATATTTTGTTTTACCTAAAGATTGCTCAACAATCATTCTCACAATAGCAAATTGGTAATAGTCAACGACAAATATCATAGCTACGCAGGGCTGGGCTTGGTTAAAAATCTGGATGAGAGACCAAAAGATAGTTGTAGATACATTTTCCAGTAGGAGGTGCTGTCCAGTCTATTGTTTGTTGATTTCTGATAGTGTATATAATGTTAAAAATCTGACGTTGTTTTAAACATAAATTCATAAAAACATAAATTCATATCCCAAGATGGCATAGCAGTCAGACGTCCTTTGTCCTTGTCTTGTCGTGTCCCATATACATATATATATATATATATACATACAAACCTTTCTTCGCATATCTTTTATACATTTTATTTTCCAAAATGTTACGGATCCCTTTTGGCCCGACAGTCTAGGGGGGATGGTAATGAGACCCGTAACATAACTCATGCAAATTATTATTGTGACAAAGTAAAAGTGTGCACGAAATAACCACGACAACAGAAATCTACCGTCAAACTCTAGGTTTATTTATAAACACACGGTAATGGGGGGGAGCAGGAAAAGGGGCTGAGCTGGACCCAAGGAAAGAAACAATAAATATACAAAAACACACCCCTAAGCTAGACTAGTCTACTTTAACAACAACTAACTAACTAACCAAAAATACAGTGGGTGGTCCGCCCAGTTCTAACTAGTGTATTTAACGAAGTTCACCTACGGGTAGTGTATGCCCATGGGCGACTTGTCTTGGTTTCCCCCTTTTCCCACCAGCAACAAACAAACACCATAACCAAAATCAATACTCACAGGTGATGACAAAGTGCTATGAGGTGCTTAAACAAAAGAGAGGTTAAGACATAAAGCGAGAGTGAAACACAGAGACCTACAGACATGGCATTTACAGAGAGATTGAGCTGAGCTGAGCTGAGCTCATGAACAAACAAATGATGGGGTTTTTAAACCATGGGGAAGGAACTGTGATAGGTCAGGAAATAGGAGGAGGTGGGTCTTCTGATTGATGATTGATTGTTGACTGATTGGGGAGTGATGATTTTCACCTGTGAGGGGAGAAGGAGAGAAAAGAAACACACACACAGGATACACACACACACAGGATAACTGTATCCGTAACACAAAAACTCAACTCCAAAACACTCTCCTGCAACCCACCTCATTAATTTAAAAAAAAGAAAGAAAAGGTATCATTTACCTCAAATCTGAAATCCACAATAAAAGCTAGCCAGAAGCTAGCCAGTTTACTGGCTAACGTTAGTATTCAGCTAACCACTGTTTGTGGTCATCAGCTATCCTTTAGCTCGAAAATCTATCGCCAGTTTTGTACAACGTGACTCAGACCAGAACATACCGGATCTATTTCTATCCAACTTTTCAGGGAAGCTAGAAACCAATATACACAAGCAGTTAGAAAAGCAAAGGCTAGCTTTTTCAAGCAGAAATTTGCTTCCTGCAACACAAACTCAAAAAGGTTCTGGGACACTGTAAAGTCCATGGAGAATAAGAACACCTCCTCCCAGCTGCCCACTGCACGGAAGATAGCAAACACTGTCACCACCATTAAATCCACTATAATTGAGAATTTCAATAAGCATTTTTCTAGGGCTGGCCAGGCTTTCCACCTGGCTACCCCTACCCCGGTCAAAAGCATTGCACCCCCCCACAGCAACTCGCCCAAGCCTTCCCCATTTCTCCTTCTCCCAGTCAGCTGATGTTCTGAAAGAGCGGCAAAATCTGGACCCCTACAAACCAGCCGGGCTAGACAATATGGACCCTTTCTTTCTAAAATGATCTGCCGAAATTGTTGCCACCCCTATTTACTAGCCTGTTCAACCTCTCTTTCGTGTCGTCTGAGATTCCTAAAGATTGGAAAGCAGCTGCGGTCATCCCCCTTTTCAAAGTGGGGGACACTCTTGACCCAAACTGCTACAGACTATCCTACCCTGCCTTTCTAAGGTCTTTGAAAGCCAAGTCAACAAACTGATTACCGACCATTTCGAATCCCACCATACCTTCTCCGCTATGCAAAATGGTTTCAGAGCTGGTCATGGGTGCACCTCAGCCACACTCAAGGTCCTAAACGATATCTTAACCGCCCTCGATAAGAACCAATACTGTGCAGCCGTATTCATTGACCTGGCCAAGGCTTTCGACTCTGTTAATCACCACATCCTCATCGGCAGACTCGACAGCCTTGGTTTCTCAAATGATTGCCTTGCCTGGTTCACCAGTTACTTCTCTGATTTCAGCGTGTCAAATCGTAGGGTCTGTTGTCCGGGCCTCTGGCAGTCTCTATGGGGGTGCCACAGGGTTCAATTTTTGGACCGACTCTCTTCTCTGTATACATCAATGATGTCACTCTTGCTGCTGTTGAGTCTCTGATCCACCTCTACGCAGACGACACCCTTCTTTGGACACTGTGTTAACAACCCTCCAGGCGAGCTTCAATGCCATACAACTTTCCTTCCGTGGCCTCCAATTGCTATTAAATACAAGTAAAACTAAATGCATGATGTTCAACCGATCGCTGCCTGCACCTGCCCGCCTGTCCAACATCACTACTCTGGACGGCTCTGACTTAGAATATGTGGACAACTATAAATACCTAGGAGTCTGGCTAGACTGTAAACTCTCCTTCCAGATTCCTTTCACAATATCCAATCATTACAGACCAAGTCAAGCTGAATTTGTTTACTGTATTTATGAATCATCGAGCTGGGGTGGCACACACATAATTACAAGGTGTCTGTATGCATAAAACAACAGGATATTCCATCTCATTTTCATATTCTAGACTTAAGATCCTTTGATTGCTGTTTATACACTACAGGCAGGATGTCCTCCCTAGCAAACCTCACCAAACATCTTACTCATTCTATTTCTGTAGTGTTATATCAAACTAGAGTATTCTGACTTGCTCCATGCATCCCATACTTAGGTTAATGATACACTGGGTGCCGATAGCAGCCACGATGCAATATGATTCATAATAGATTCTCCACAGTTTTTGTTGTATTCCACATTTGACAGATAGGAGCAGTTATGTTTATTTTTAGAGAAAATCTCAGAGGGAAAATGTTTACATAAACAGTGATGTAAATAGTGAATTGACTAAAATAGATATTTGTTTTTGAGTATTTTGTGGTGAATGCCTGGTGATCAGAAGGTAGTGAGGGATTTTTATTTGCCCCCCCCAATCCCACCCCTTCCTATACATGTACAGTAGACCTAAGTAAGTTCCATTGGAAAACCCACACCCTATAGGAAGAGATGCTTTGGCTTCTTCCCCAGGAATTCACCAACCCATAGGGCAAGTGATACAGTAACATCTATCACTGCCCCCTTTCCCTACCTAACTTGAAGAAACGCAAGCAGTGTAGAGTTCACATGAGCGTCACGCTTCTACAATACATTCATTTAAGTCATTTAGCAGACGCTCTTATCCAGAGCGACTTACAATAAAAGGTGATCCTCATTTCTACAGCTTATTTGGACTAGAGAACTACCCGAGAGAAGATAGTCACAGACACACAGAAAGAGATTCATCAAGGGGGAGGGACTGGAGGTTTATCACTTCATACAAACGCCCCACAGACACAGGTGAGCTGATAAGGCTGTCCGGGGCGCTCATTCAAACACAGAACGTCTGGAGAGCTGTGTGTTCTAACCCAACCGAGAAGAGTGAAATATATTGAGTGAGCATAAAGTTGCCTCAGGATATAAAGACAGACACAGGTAAACTTTCAAGACTTTTAAGCAATAAGTGAATGAACGCCATGCTTTAGAAAGAAAGGTGCTATCTAGAACCTAAAAGGGTTATTCTGTTGTTCCGATAGGAGAACGCTTTGAAGAACCCTTTTTGGTTCCAGGCAGAACCCTTTTTGTTTTCAGGTAGAACTCTTTTTGGTTCCAGGTCGAACCCTTCCACAGGGGGTTCTACATGGAACCTAATAGGGTTCTACCTAGAGCCAAAAAGGGGACAGCCGAAGCGTGTACAGTAAAGGTTTTTCCTCACTACAACTTGATCAAACGGTGTGGCCTATACATGGCTTCAGTTAGTGGTTACCGTGTTGACTTTGTCAGTGGAACAACTAACTTTCCAAAGAAAGTGTTTATTTTAATCTGGAAACAGCATAACAAGTTGTCAGTCCTACTGTATTTGAATCATACCAGCCACCTCAGCTTACCTGAGGCAGTATCTGACACAGTGTCCTCATAGCTGCAGTAAGTAACTAACCACTATCAAATATCCCGATCTCTGAGAAACCTTTAAAAGCCACATACAAATCTTAGATAAATAATTGAGTCTCCATTGGAGCTAATTTGTTGAGGATCCATAATTGGAACTATCATGAATTTTGTTGAATCTTGTACTAACTGTACAGAACTGTACAACTTGGATTTCTGCATTGTCTGAAAGATAGGGAGAATTCCTTAAAAGCAGCATATTTGGGGGGGGGGGGGGTGACTAACAATACAAGCAAGACAACATAACCTTCACATTTTAGGCAAATTAACAAAGTCCCTAACCAGTTTGTCTTCCAGTAAATGTTTTCCTTAGAATTCCCAACTGTTGTTCCATTACAGGTATATGAATAAGAAACACTAACCTTGGGGGGGAAAAGATGATCTTTCCAATCTTTAATCTGAGTGAAATGTGGAACTACCAGTTAGAACAAGCCATGATTGCAACACATCTCAAAAGTTCAAGCAGCTTTAGACACATATGGTGTGAACCAGTGGAGGCTGCTGAGGGGAGTACGGCTCATAATAATAGCTGGAACGGCGCAAATGGAATGGCATCAAACACATGGAAACTTCAGCCATTACCAAGAG
The DNA here is from genome assembly GCF_021184085.1 of Oncorhynchus gorbuscha. Classification (NCBI taxonomy): domain Eukaryota; kingdom Metazoa; phylum Chordata; class Actinopteri; order Salmoniformes; family Salmonidae; genus Oncorhynchus; species Oncorhynchus gorbuscha. Next base: position 55,821,560 of record NC_060186.1, read on the forward strand.
CCTGTCCTTCCCAATTAAGGTGCCACCAACCTCCTGTGGTGTGAATGATGACATTGAGTGAAATCAAATCTCATGTAATCATAGCAACAGTCAAATAAAAAAAATGTTTTTTTTATGCTTTAAAGTAATAAAAGCAAGCCTTCAAGATTACTTATTAACAAACTAAGGTGCCCCAGTGTTCACGTTCCAGTACAAGAGGTCAGAGGAGGCTGGTGGGAGGAGCTTTAGGATCAATGTAATGGCTGGCATGGAATCAATGGAACGGAGTCAAACACGTTATTTCCATGTGTTTTGAGTGTTTGGTACCCTTCCATTGTTTCCATTGCAGCCATTAACATTGAGCCCCATCCTCCTACAGCTCCTCCCACCAGCCTCCTCTGTACGAGGTTGTTTAGACTTTTCCCTCTATGAGACAATTAATTCAACATTTTTTTAAGCCTCAACTCTTACTAGATTAACCTTTGTGCAGCAAGCTATGTGTGTGAAGTTAGAAGAGTATTACAGTGTGTTTGCTTTGACATGCACAATAAAAACTGGTTCCTATATTATACAGTCACTGCTGCATGAACCAGTCCATAAATGGACCCATCTCAACCTGGAATTCAAGGTCATGGCAATTGTGGCAAATTTGAGCAAAGGTTGGAATTTGGGGTGTATCTATGAAATGCCAAAATGAAAAATAAAACTATGGAATGATTGTGGCAATTGTGGCAAATTTTAGCAAAGGTTGGAATTTGGGGTGTATCTATGAAATGCCAAAATGAAAAATAAAACTATGGAATGATTATCATATAATTACAAATGAGTTTTCTCTATCTATTTTGTTTGTCCTCACAATTTCAGAGTTGCCTAAAGGCCAACTAGACCCTTCAACTGAGTGACCTTGAACTCACTAACTGACGTTACCCACAATCAAGTCAATGCCTCTGAAGAATGCCCTGTACTTAAAATCGGCCACGATGCGCTGGCCCCGCAAGCAGAAGCGCCGTGAGCTTCTGTCAGTCAACATGATCAGCCTACCACTGGGCGACTTCCGTCACCTCTCCCACATCGGATTGGATGCCCACGGTGATACCTTCGGCGACCTCGCAGCCTTTCACCGGACTGGTAGTCTCATCCTCCACAGCTCTCAAAGCCACCAGGACCTCTACTGCAAAGGGACCTCCCCAGCCCCACCCAAGCCCCCACGACTCCTCAGCCCAGAAGAGATGGATGCACAGTCCGCCGAAGCCAGAACCCTTCCCCAGGCTTTCAGGCACAATAAGTGCAACTCCCTGCCTTTACTGGATGATGTGGAGGTGGTGGAGCATGACGGGTTGTACCAACGAGAGGAGGTAAAGCAGGAGCAAGAAGAGGAGGGAAGGTTAACTATGGGTCCGGATGGATTTGAATTGAATGCGGCCCCCCAGCAGGTTCCTTGTCCCCTAGTGGAGGCCTCTCCAGTGGTCGAGGAAGACTCATCTTTTGCCCTGAACCTTGACCTGGGGCCATCCATACTAGAAGATGTCCTGCAGGTGATGGACCAGCTTTACCAGTGAGACTTTGAGAAGGGTGCCCCTCATACCTATGATTGTAATATATTTTGTCTTAAGGGCCTTTCAAGAAACCCAAGACACTGTACCAGACACTATACATAGGGAGAACTCCAAACTCCTTCGTTTCTAATGGGAATTGAAAGAGGTTGTGCCATGGATGGACAAATGGGCTGAATCATTGTCAATTGTCAGGATGCTAATTGGCACAATTGTTTTCAATTACTGCCTACATAGAGGACAGATTGTGTAATATTTCCTTCTTTTGGATGCAATATTATATAATTAGAGGGATGTGTCATATCTGGGTCAACGCATTGGACATTTACCCTTCTCAGGTGAAAGCTCTGTGAGCCAATGACACCACTCCACCTGGGTCATGTGACCTAATGACAGACAATGTCACATATTTGTATCTAGAGGAGACATGTTGTGAAAGGGAAGAAAGACAGACTGTAAACTATGAGACAGGGCTGTGAGACAGACATTTATGACTGAAGCTTGTCTGACAACTTCTGTGGTGAAACACTGAAAGAACACTGGTTGCTAATGAGAACTAGCTCTCCCATAGTATATAAGTCAGCTACAGTATGACTCACTCAAGTGTATACGTATAGACCTATCTCTTGTTTTTCTTACCAAGTACTCAAGGGGAAAGTTCACTAACAAACCTTTATGAATATACTACTGTATACGTCTTTATGACATGGTTTATGGCTTGACTGTGAATAGTATCAGTCTATAAAAGTTTCTTCAGAAAAGCAAAGATCACCAACAATCCTTTTCCCATATCATAATCTGTTAGACTAAAGTGGAGCATGAACTCTGCCCAGCACAATGAAAGCACATTGTGTTTAAACTCTATAGAATAAGCTTTCATTTGTGAAATAAAAAACAGAAAGGTAAGATAGTGCTTACTATTTGCATCTGAGCCACTTTATTCTTGAACATCACTGCTTCCTCCTGGTGGCCCATCTTGTAACAACTATCACATCCATTTGTCTTTCTACACCACCTGAAGGAGATATTTCACAGCCTTATATTGGCTGGTATGTGCATCTTCAGTACTTCATGGTCCAATGGGTCAATGTCCATTATTTAAATATATTCGTTTTATAAATATCCCTCAAGCTTTTTGACAGAAACTATCAAGAATAATCCAGAGCAAATTACAGTTGAGTACCTAATTGTTTTACTTGTTTTTACTAGGGACCACAACGCTACTTTGCCCCATAACAAATATACATTTAATACGGTCTATAGTCAGTATGGCCATCCATGTTATTATTATGCTTTATTTATTTATCACACTCATTTCACTCCCTGTATCCTATGTAATATCCTCCATTTTGTTCCCTCGACTCTTGGGATTCATGCGATCTCAACAATGGGACTGAGGCACAACCACCCCAATTATTGTGTTCTGCATCTGTGTGAGAGAACATGAATCAGCTTGTTGTCTGTGGAAAATACACTGTGTTTACCCACAGCAAACCCATTCAAATACACGGCTGTTCTCAACAAGTCCGCCTTTTTGAGCAGACTCTCCTTCACAGGCTTGGTAGAAGCCTGGGCACGGCATAGGTTGTCAGAAAACCGACGCTGTTCCAAAAACATCCGTTGTGAATGTTGACATGGCCATTTTATTGGAATAATTCATCCAGGCTACTGTCTCATGGGTTGGCTTAAATAAAGGTAACTGATGAAGGGTTATTGTACAGTTTTATTGACTCATTGTATTGGTCACATACACATGGTCAGCAGATGTTAATGTGAGTGCAGTGAAATGCTTGTGGTTCTACTTCCGACAGTCCAGTAATATGTAACAAGTAATCTAGGAATTCCACAACAACTACCTAATACACACAAATCTAAAGGGATGGAATAAGAATATGTACATATACATACTGTATGGATGAGCGATGGCCGAGCGGCATAGGCAAGATGGAATAGATGGTATAAGATACAGTTGAAGTTGGAAGTTTACATACACCTTAGCCAAATACATTTAAACTCAGTTTTTCACAATTCCTGACATTTAATCCTAGTAAAGATTCCCTGTCTTAGGTCAGTTAGGATCACCACTTTATTTTAAGAATGTGAAATGTCAGAATAATAGTAGAGAGAATGATTCATTTCAGCTTTTATTTCTTTCATCACATTCCCAGTGTGTCAGAATTTTGGCCCATTCCTCCTGACAGAGCTGGTGTAATTGAGTCAGGTTTGTAGGCCTTGCTTGCACACGTTTTTTCAGTTCTGCCCACACATTTTCTACAGGATTGTGGTCAGGGCTTTGTGATGGCCACTCCAATACGTTGACTTTGTAGTCCTTAAAACCATTTGCCACAACTTTGGAAGAATGCTTGGGGTCATTGTCCATTTGGAAGACCCATTTGCGACCAAGCTTTAACTTCCTGACTGATGTCTTGAGATGTTGCTTCAATATATTGTGGAAGGACCACCAGAGGGCAGGCTGGGCTCACGGATAGTAGCCCAAAAAGGCATGGGAGACAAGGTAACCAGAGGCAATTAAGCACAGCTGATGGTACTAATGACATACTCTCCTTCCCCTATAAGAGAGAGAATGGAACCAGCAGAGAGGGGGAAACTATCTCTGGAAGATGGCCACTGAGAGAGAGGAGCTATCCAGGAAGAACCACTAAGACAGTGACCATCCTGTGACTTTTGTTGTAGTTTAAAGATAATCCTATTGTGTTCCTGTTTCATCTGGAGAAGAAGATGTATGATTTTCCTTGGAAGATTTTCAATGATTATGTTGGAGTGTTTGTGTTGACCAAATGCCCTCAATAGAGAACGGTGTTCAATCAAGAAACCCTACTCCTGACTCGTTTATTCCACCTTCCCACTTTAGAGTTACGCCCAATTACTTGGTCCGCTTGTAACGGATGTGAAACGGCTAGCTTAGTTAGCGGTGTGCGCTAAATAGCGTTTCAATCGGTTACATCACTTGCTCTGAGACCTTGAAGTAGTAATTCCCCTTGCTCTGCAAGGCCTTTGTGGAGCGATGGGTAACGATGCTTCGTGGGCGACTGTTGTGGATGTGTGCAGAAGGTCCCTGGTTCGTGCCCGGGTATGGGCGAGGGGACGGTTTAAAATTATACTGTGACATTGATGCTGTTGACCCGGATTACTGGTTGCTGCGGAAAAAAGGAGGAAGGTCAAAAGGGGGGTGAGTGTAACGGATGTGAAACGGCTAGCTTAGTTAGCGGTGTGCGCTAAATAGCGTTTCAATCGGTTACGTCACTTGCTCTGAGACCTTGAAGTAGTAATTCCCCTTGCTCTGCAAGGGCCGCGGCCTTTGTGGAGCGATGGGTAACGATGCTTCGTGGGTGACTGTTGTGGATGTGTGCAGAAGGTCCCTGGTTCGCGCCCGGGTATGGGCGAGGGGACGGTTTAAAATTATACTGTTACACGCTCACAATATCCACATGATTTTCCTGCCTCATGATACCATCTAGTTTGTGATGTGCACCAGTTCCTCCTGCAGCAAAGCAATCCCACAACATGATGCTGCCACATCCGTGATTCACAGTTGGGATGGTGTTTTTCGGCTTGCAAACATCCCCCTTTTTCCTCCAAACTTAACGATGGTCATTATGGCCAAACAGTTCTATTTTTGTTTCATCAGACCAGAGGACATTTCTCCAAAAAGTACGATCTTCGTCCCCATGTGCAGTTGCAAACTGTGTCTTGCTTTTTTATGCCAGTTTTGGAGCAGTGGCTTCTTCCTTGCTGAGTGGCCTTTCAGGTTATGTCGATACAGGACTCGTTTTTACTGTGGATATAGATACTTTTGTACCTGTTTCCAACAGCATCTTCACAAGGTCCTTTGCTGTTGTTCTGGGATTGATTTGCACTTCTCACACCAAAGTATGTTCATCTCTAGGAGACCGAACGCGCCTCCTTCCTGAGCAGTATGACAGCTGCATGGTCCTATCATGTTTATACTTGCGTACTATTGCTTGTACAGATGAATGCGGTACCTTTTGGAAAATGCTCCCAAGAATGAACCAGACTTGTGTAGGTCTACAATTTTTTTTCTGAGGTATTGGCTGATTTCTTTTGATTTTCCCATGATGTCAAGCAAAGAGACACTGACTTTGAAGGTAGGCCTTGAAATACGTCCACAGGTACACTTCCAATTCACTCAACTTATGTCAATTAGCCTATCAGAAGCTTCTAAAGCCATGACAATTTTCTGGAATTTCAACTTAGTGTATGTTAACTTCTGACCCATTGGAATTGTGATACAGTGAATTATAAGTGAAATAATCTATCTGTAAACAATTGTTGGAAAAATTACTTGTGCCTTGCACAAAGTAGATGTTCTAACCGACTTGCCAAAACTATAGTTTGTTAACAATAAATTTGTGGAGTGGTTTATTGACTCAAACTTAAGTGTATGTAAACTTCCGACTTCAACTGTACATATAAGATGAGTAATGTAAGATATGTAAACATTGTTAAAGTTGCATTATTTAAAGTGAGTAGTGATCCATTTATTATAGTGGCCAATGATTTGAGTCTGTATCTAGGCAGCAGCCTCTCTGAGTTAGTGATTGTTGTTTAACAGACTGATGGCCTTGAGATAGAAGCTGTTTTTCAGTCTCTTTCAGCTTTGATGCAACTGTTCTGGCCTCGCCTTCTGGATGGTAGCGGGGAGAACAGGCAGCGGCTCGGGTGGTTGTTGTCCTTGATGATATTTTTGGCCTTCCTGTGACATCGGGTGCTGTAGGTGTCCTGAAGGGCAGGTAGTTTGCCGCCGGTGATGCATTGTCCATCCTCTGGAGAACCTTGCGGTTGAGGGCAGTGCAGTTGCCTTACCAGGCGGTGATACATTCCTAACAGGATGCTCTCAATTGTGCATCTGTAAAAGTTTGTCATTTTTTGAGGTGACAAGCCAAATTTCTTCAGCCTCCTGAGGTTGAAGTGGTGCTTTTGCGCCTTCTTCACCAGTCTGTCTGTGTTGGTGGACCATTTCAGTTTGTCTGTAAAGTGTAGCCCGAGGAACCTTCCACCTTCTCCACTACTGTCCCGTCGATGTGGATAGGGGGGTGCTCCCTCTGCTGTTTCTTGAAGTCCACAATCCTCTCCTTTGTTTTGTTGATGTCGAGGAAGAGGTTGTTTTCCTGACATCCCACTCCGAGTGCTCTCACCTCCTCCCTGTAGGCTGTCTTGTCATTGTTGGTAATCAAGCCCACTACTGCAGTGTCGTCTGCAAACTGGATGATCGAGTTGGAGGCGTGCATGGCCATGCAGTCATGGGTGAACAGGGAGTACAGGAGGGGGCTGAGCACGCAACCTTGCGGGGCCCCAGTGTTGAGGATCAGCGTAGTGGAGATGTTGTTTCCTACCTTCACCACCTAGGGGCGGCCCATGAAGAAAGTCCAGGACCCAATTGTACAGGGCAGGATTGAGACCCAGGGCCTCAAGCTTAATGATGAGCTTGGAGGGAACTATGGTGTGGAATGCTGAGCTCCAGTCAATGAACAGCATTCTTACATAGGTGTTCCTCTTGTCCAGATGGGATAGGGCAGTGTGATGGTGATTGCATCGTCTGTGGACCTGTTGGGGCGGTATGCAAACTGAAGTGGGTCTAGGGTGGCAGGCAAGGTGGAGGTGATATGATCCTTGACTAGTCTCTCAAAGCACTTCATGATGACAGAAGTGAGTGCTACGGGGCGATTGTCATTAAGTTCAGTCAGTTACCTTTGCCTTCTTGGGTACAGCAACAATGGTGGCCATCTTGAAGCATGTGGGGACAGCAGACAGGGATAGGGAGCAATTTAATATGTCCGTAAACACACCAGTCAGCTGGCTGCTCAAGCTCTGAGGACTCGGCTAGGGATGCCATCTGGGCCAGAAACCTTGCGAGGGTTAGCACGTTTAAATGTCTTACTCACGTCGGCCACGGAGAAGGAGAGGGGGGTCCTTGGTAGCGCGGCGCGTCGGTGGCACTGTATTATCCTCAAAGCGTGCAAAGAAGGTGTTTTAGTTTGTCTGGAAGCAAGATGTCGGTGTCCGTCACGTGGCTGGTTTTCTTTTTGTAGTCCGTAATTGCCTGTAGATCTTGCCACATACGTCTCATAACTGAGCCGTTGAATTGCGACTCCACTTTGTCCCTATACCGACATTTCAGTTGTTTGATTGCCTTGCGGAGTGAATAACTACACTGTTTATATTCGACCATATACCCTGTCATCTTTCCATGGTTAAATGAGGTCTTTCAGTTTTGTTCAAATGCCGCCATCTATCCACGGTTTCTGGTTAGGGTAGGTTTTAATAGTCACAGTGGGTACAACATCTCCAATGCACTTCCTATATACTCACTCACCGAGTCAACGTATAAATCAATGTTATTCTCTGAGGCTTCCCGGAACATTTCCCAGTCCACGTGATCAAAACAATATTGAAGCGTGGATTCCAATTGATCAGACCAGTATGAATGGTTCTAGTCACGGGTACATCCTGTTTGAGTTTCTACCAATAGGACGGCAGGAGCAAAATGGAGTCCTGGTCGAATTTGATATTGTTCTGAAGCCCGAAAGGGGGTCTTCCTAATGATTGGTATACTCAGTGTGTGATCGAAGAATGTTGCTCTTATACAGACTGTAATGGGATCTGTATTTGGAACTTTTGTGCTGACATCGTGAGAAATAATGATTGCAGTAAGCATGACTCAATGTTCACACACCCATGGCTGAAAAATCTATTCAGCTTCTATCAAATTTGGAAGTTAAAGTAGTGTGCCTTTTACAGGCGCATTGACACAAAGTTTCAAATACAGATCCCATTACAGACTGTATAAGTGCTACGATCACAGACTGAGTATACCAAACATTAGGAACACCCCCTTTGGCTTCAGAACAGCCTCAATTCGTTGGGGCATGGACTCTAAAATGTGCCGAAAGCATTTCACAGGGATGCTGGCCCATGTTGACTCCAATTTCTCCCATAGCTGTGTACATCTGGCTAGATGTCTTTTGGGTGGTGGACCATTCGTGATCCACATGGGACACTGTAAGTCGCTCTGGATAAGAGCGTCTGCTAAATGACTTAAATGTAATGTAAATGTGAGTGACGGACACTGTCTCATCAATGGCCTGTAGTGGAGCAGGTTGAGAGCTCCAAGTTCCTTGGTGTCCACATCACCAACAAACTATCATGGTCCAAACACGCCAAGACAGTTGTGAAGAGGGCATGACAACGCCTATTCCCCCTCCAGGAGAATCAAAGATTTGGCATGGGTCCTCAGATTCTGAAAAAGTTATACAGCTGCACCATCAAGAGCATCCTGACTGGTTGCATCACCGCCTGGTACGACAACTGCTCGGCCTCCGACCGCGAAGCACTACAGAGAGTAATGCGTGGGGCCAAGCTTCCTGCCATCCAGGACCTCTATACCAGGAGGTGTCAGAGGAAGGCCCTAAAAATTGCCGAAGACTCAAGCCACCCTAGTCATAGACTGTTCTCTCTGATACCTATTAGCTATTTACATTGTGTCGTGTTATATGCAAACAAAGTCAAATTCACTGTGCTGATGGGAAGAGGGGTATCCTAAGAAGAAAGCTAGATCTACTCAGGGTTTTCTAAAGCTAACCAGCTTCAGTTAGCTTCACATTCCAGCTCAGGCTTCATCCGTACTACGACAGTGGATATTGCTCGTCCGACAGCCGCAAACTCTAGCAGAATTATAACCAGGCTTGGCTAGTCGAACTCTGAACCATTAATCCAGGGGCGAGTCAGTGACACATTTTCATTAGTGCCGAATTCAAAATGAAAGTTCAGCAGGCTATGGTGTGAAAGAAGCTTTGAGAAGTGCCCTCTTTTTTATTACGTGTTGTTAATGCCGTCTTTTGTGTGCTTATCAATGCACAAGAACCTTTTCCCCCCACTCCTATCTATTTATTTTTTATTACGTCATACGAAGGTGATACACTGGCTGAAGTTTAAAATGCTTTCTGTCATTACTGAATATGTAATGTGTACTGTGATATTTTGACAACTGTTTTTTTGCCCCTCAAAAAACATTTGATTAATAAAATATTTTATCAGTTGTCTTCCTCGAATGAAGAGGGTGATAACGCTATCTGTCTGTGTTTTTTGCAGTAGGATGGGATAGAGCACAATCACTGCAGGTGTGTGTCTCATTCCCGTGTTAGTGAGCAAGTGAGCATTGTCAAATCAAAACCCAACCTTAAAGTAAGTCATGATGAACTCACTGACACAACTCAGTTTTGGACAAGACTGACTTTATTATTAAGAAAATTATCCTATTTACACCTTGTAAATTTTGACACTGTAATAAGTTTCTGACTAATATTGGTGCCACATAGCCCATTTTCTATTTTAAGTTTAAGTTGTTTTGCCTTCAGTCATCATCATCAGGAGGATGTGGCAAGTGACATTTTGCTTCTTGAAAATCCTATATCTTGAAAACCTGACTGCTGACATGCAAAATATTTTGGGACTGTATCAACAGTGGACTAATAAAAAAATAAATCAAAAGTTCTTTCTTTCTTTTAACGCAGGACATCAATGACAAACGATGTAAGGAATAATAGCGCCATTTCGTGGCAGCAGGGCTACTACCTAGAGTAGCCAATATTGGGGTAAAAGCCAGTAAGCACACGGATACAATGCTTACAAGCAACAGTACAACCATCATGACTACTTTTAATTAAACATTTTTACAGTTATTTGTAACAGTGAAATATGACTCAGACTCATCCCCTGGCTTTAAAACAGAAGTCCAAACTCTCGTGGTAAGGTAGTTGCATGGTTAGTAACCTCATCCAAAGAGGAACAAGTGAAGTGAGAGATTTTGCACACACCAAAATCTGTCCAAAATAACCCCAATTAACTTCTATGGGCTTAATATGCAGACATAGGCGTGTCACCTGCCTTCCTGCCTTTGGGACAAAAACTCCCATTGTTAGTGCAGAGACACGAGCATCTCGTCATTATACACAGATCTCTGCTTCATCCCCAGGCTATTGCGCACAGAGCATATAAGCCTTGGATATTATCAACCACTCAATGTGGTAAGAGGTGAGAGGTGTTGTTGATTCTTTCTGCCCAGAGGCCAAATGCAAGCACTCCAGCAATCACTGACTGGAAATGAGGATGCTGCTCTCAGATGCAGGCTAGGCCATGTATATGGTCATATGCAGCAGTGTGTAGGAGGGAGATTCTGAGATGTGAGAAGTATGCAGGGCCTGGGACAAAGGAATGTCTAGTATTGGTGGAAAAAACTGTCTCAATTGGGTGCCCATGTTGTTGGGGATCAGAAGTCCCCGGTGCGAGAGAGACAGGTTGAGGTTGCCAGGGTACGAGTAGAACAGAAGGTGTCATATGCTGAGGCAGTGATGAGAATAGAGGATGATGGGTCAAGGGTGAATAGTTGGTCTAAGCCAATACAGAGTGAAACACATTTTTACTTCAGTGAGGTTGGCTTCTAAGCATTCATTGCCATAGTTATCACCTGACTGCAGAAATGGAATGTAAAATCACAGAATTATAGATGTTGTGATGGAAGCTGCAGAGAAGTGTGTGGATGCCTGATGAAGACCTAAGGGTCGAAACGCTGTAAATAAATATAACCTGGGAGCATGGGCAGCAGTGTGCAGCGTTTTCCTTTCTTTTTTCCAAGTATGTGGGTGTACAATGTTTTACTGCAGAAGAGTTATAAGGTACCTTTCCATCGACACAGCTCCATCCATTACCATGTGCCTGTCCTCCCCAATTAAGGCGCCACCCACCTGTATTGTAGGGTTTTTGAATCACAGAGGGTAACATGATCGACCACACACTCCCGCACAGTAGGTGGCGGAATGCACAAACAAAATGTGCAAGCACCATGATAAAAAGAAGAAGAAGTACCACTTAAAGTTGTCCACTTAAAGCAATGTCTGAGCAGGGGAACGCAACCCTAGTATGTTTGGAGAACAGCGCTGCAAGGTTTGGCCAGTGTATTTCTATCAAAACGCGCGCACACAGGAATTGTATGAAATTGGTAACTACAAAACGTTACCTTCGATTCGCTGTGGAAATCGAGCAGTTGAAGGGATAAGTACGGTAAGAGTAACACACGTTTTGTAAACAGGGCGAAATTGGTCTGTAATTTGTTAATCTCATGCACTTGGACGGAGAAAATGACTACTTCACTCGCAAGCATACACATTGTATTGTCTTGCTCATGCCAAGCCTGGGCGAAGTTATCTTGGCTAAGTCAAGTACCACTGCCAACATTTCAGTAATACAATGAGCAACGTTCTGCCAAACTTGTGGATGTAATGACAATGGGTACAAAGTATTTGCAATTAGTAATACAGATAAAAGGGTCAATCCACCAATGGAGTACATTTTGGGTAATGTAATTTATTTAAAAAAATAATTACACCTAATCTGTGTTCTATATCGAGTACATGTTCAACTTCATAAACATGTTTTCACACATCAACGGGTTAAATAAAAATAACGTGACTAGTAAGTGCCAAGTAACAGGGTTGAGGTTATCTTAAATTAGACATTCTGTTACATGGGGACTGTAAGTGTGTTGTGTGCACCAGGGAGGGGCAATTGGATGCAGACTTCAGAAATGAAAGGCTAGTAGACATGTTAACAATTTAAATGATCTATGGGTAACGGTGTTATGCTCAGTTTCCCACCACAAAACACTGGGGGGACCGAAGCTTGTAAGTCACCAGCAACAGTATAACACTACATGCCCAAAAGTATGTGGACACCTGCTCATTGAACATCTCCATTCCAAACTCATGGGCATTAATATAGATTTAGTCTCCCCATTTCCTGCTATAACAGCATCCAATCTTATGGGAAGACTTTTCCCTATATGTTGGGAAATTGCTGCAGGGACTTGCTTCCATTCAGCCACAAGTATTAGTGAGGTTGAGTGATTAGGCCTGGCTCGAAGTTAGCAGTCCAAAGGTGTTCGATGTGGTTGAGGTCAGGCCAGTTAAGTTCTTTCACACCAATCTAGACAAACTGATTCTATTTGGACCTTGCTTTGTGCACAGGGACATTGTCATGCTGAAACAGGAAAGGGCCTTCCACAAATTTGGAAGCACAGAATCATCTAGAATGTCATTGTATGCTGTAGTGTTAAGATTTCCTTTCACTGGAACTAAGGGGCCTCGCCTGAACCATGACGACAGCCCCACACCACTATTTCTCCTCCATCTAACTTTACAGTTGGCACTATGCATTTGGGAAGGGAGTGTTCTCCTTGCATCTGCTAAACCCAGATTTGTTTGTTGGCCTGCCAGATGGTGAAGTGGGATTCATCACTCCAGAGAACGCGTTTCCACTGCTCTAGTCCATTGCGGCGAGCTTTATACTACTCCAGCCAATGCTTGGCATTGCACATGGTGATCTTAGGCTTGTGTGCGGCTACTTGGCCATGGAAACTAATTTCATTAAGCTCCCAACGTACTGTTCTTGTGCTGAAGTTGCTTCGAGAGGCAGTTTGGAACTCTGTAGTGAGTGTTGCAACCAGCCAGAAATTTGACGAACTGACTTGTTGAAAAGGTGGCGTCCTATGACGGTGCCGCATTGAAAGTCACTGAGCTCTTCAGTAAGGCTGTTCTACTGCTAATGTTTGTCTATGGCGATTGCGTGGCTGAAATGGTCAATTCCTAATTTGAAGGGGTGTCCACATACTTTTGGATATATAGTGTAGGTCTAATAGACAACTGGATTCAGGATATGGTGCTTCTACATTGGAAATATAAATGGGTTATGTCCACTGAAATCTAGTGCAGGGATGGGCTACTTTGATAAGGGTGGGTGCCACAATTTCTTAACTCATTAAGGGGCTGCAGTGGCTCGCGGGTCTGCTTACCCATATCCACAAATTCAGTCAACTGATTTGTGAAATCAATCCATTTGTGCAGTTAAACTGCTTAACTCTCCTTTTGGTTGCCCAAAGCGAGATTTGGTTGGTTGTTTTTTTTAAAGTACATTTTCTGTAATTCTACACTTTTTGCCATGGGGCATAGACGATGTTGCTATTTTTTTAATAACATTTCCTACAGTTTTACACGTTTTGCCAAGACTGTTGACGTGTTACTATGAGGGTGACTAACAAAATCAATGGGGGGGCCCCCCTGGAGGTCACGGCCCCTTGGCGCGTGTTTAGAGAGCTGGCTAGACTGTTAATTAGTCTCAATTGTTAGTGACTGACAACTAAACTGCTGGTGCACAACCAAATTTAGAAACTGCACTTTGTGTATTCTATTATTGTAGCTCTCAAAAGTAAGTTGAGTCCTCGACTGAGGACCTAAGAGTACTCGGCAGTGAGTGTTGCAACATGGCAGACCCTGCTCTAGGAGGACTAATGCCCTTGGCCATGTATTGTTTACATCTGTTGGTGATAGTCAGTGTTACCATGGCATTACCCACCTCATTCACAACTTATCATGACAGGCTGGTGTTTTCTACAGCACACGGGAACGCATTGCATTAGATGAGGAGGTATGTGTGCGCCCGTGTTTATGCTGTACTGTATGTAGTTGCTCACACCCATGCATTCTGTGAACAAAAATAAACACCGTTGACCCTCGGCTTTGCGTTCTTTCTGCCACACAAATGCAGCCAATTTAGATGTACTGATTTTTTTTATTTTTTTTTATTGTGTGGAACCAAAGACAAAGGGAGGAAAGAATGGCCCGTTAGGTTAGAATTAATTTGGTTGGTTTAAGATGGCTATGTTCCTCATTAACATAGTGATTTTAGTGAGTTCCCAAGACTAAATTGATGTAAGCACAAATTCTGAGAGGATGAAATTTGTTGTGTTGGCAATAGTGATGCTGACTAACTGCTGACTGGGTCCCAGAGGGTGGTGGCCTGGATATATAGGGAAGAGAATCTTCACTAGCAGTTCATTTGCTGACAGAGGTGAATGCAGCTAACTAGGAAGGTCAACAACTGTTTATGTATGTTACTGCACCAGATATGAGACGGCTATAAACCATTCCTCTGCATGAGATGAAGGTTTATTATTGTTCAAACTTCCATGGCTACTGAAATGTTTTACATTTTATAGTGATACTATCATTGTAAACTGTGTAGATTTCTCAATTGCTCTGTAAGCTTTCACAAGGATTCCAATTGATCAGACCAGTATGAATGGTTCTAGTCACGGGTACATCCTGTTTGAGTTTCTACCAATAGGACGGCAGGAGCAAAATGGAGTCCTGGTCGAATTTGATATTGTTCTGAAGCCCGAAAGGGGGTCTTCCTAATGATTGGTATACTCAGTGTGTGATCGAAGAATGTTGCTCTTATACAGACTGTAATGGGATCTGTATTTGGAACTTTTGTGCTGACATCGTGAGAAATAATGATTGCAGTAAGCATGACTCAATGTTCACACACCCATGGCTGAAAAATCTATTCAGCTTCTATCAAATTTGGAAGTTAAAGTAGTGTGCCTTTTACAGGCGCATTGACACAAAGTTTCAAATACAGATCCCATTACAGACTGTATAAGTGCTACGATCACAGACTGAGTATACCAAACATTAGGAACACCCCTTTGGCTTCAGAACAGCCTCAATTCGTTGGGGCATGGACTCTAAAATGTGCCGAAAGCATTTCACAGGGATGCTGGCCCATGTTGACTCCAATTTCTCCCATAGCTGTGTACATCTGGCTAGATGTCTTTTGGGTGGTGGACCATTCGTGATCCACATGGGACACTGTAAGTCGCTCTGGATAAGAGCGTCTGCTAAATGACTTAAATGTAATGTAAATGTGAGTGACGGACACTGTCTCATCAATGGCCTGTAGTGGAGCAGGTTGAGAGCTCCAAGTTCCTTGGTGTCCACATCACCAACAAACTATCATGGTCCAAACACGCCAAGACAGTTGTGAAGAGGGCATGACAACGCCTATTCCCCTCCAGGAGAATCAAAGATTTGGCATGGGTCCTCAGATTCTGAAAAAGTTATACAGCTGCACCATCAAGAGCATCCTGACTGGTTGCATCACCGCCTGGTACGACAACTGCTCGGCCTCCGACCGCGAAGCACTACAGAGAGTAATGCGTGGGGCCAAGCTTCCTGCCATCCAGGACCTCTATACCAGGAGGTGTCAGAGGAAGGCCCTAAAAATTGCCGAAGACTCAAGCCACCCTAGTCATAGACTGTTCTCTCTGATACCTATTAGCTATTTACATTGTGTCGTGTTATATGCAAACAAAGTCAAATTCACTGTGCTGATGGGAAGAGGGGTATCCTAAGAAGAAAGCTAGATCTACTCAGGGTTTTCTAAAGCTAACCAGCTTCAGTTAGCTTCACATTCCAGCTCAGGCTTCATCCGTACTACGACAGTGGATATTGCTCGTCCGACAGCCGCAAACTCTAGCAGAATTATAACCAGGCTTGGCTAGTCGAACTCTGAACCATTAATCCAGGGGCGAGTCAGTGACACATTTTCATTAGTGCCGAATTCAAAATGAAAGTTCAGCAGGCTATGGTGTGAAAGAAGCTTTGAGAAGTGCCCTCTTTTTTATTACGTGTTGTTAATGCCGTCTTTTGTGTGCTTATCAATGCACAAGAACCTTTTCCCCCCACTCCTATCTATTTATTTTTTATTACGTCATACGAAGGTGATACACTGGCTGAAGTTTAAAATGCTTTCTGTCATTACTGAATATGTAATGTGTACTGTGATATTTTGACAACTGTTTTTTTGCCCCTCAAAAAACATTTGATTAATAAAATATTTTATCAGTTGTCTTCCTCGAATGAAGAGGGTGATAACGCTATCTGTCTGTGTTTTTTGCAGTAGGATGGGATAGAGCACAATCACTGCAGGTGTGTGTCTCATTCCCGTGTTAGTGAGCAAGTGAGCATTGTCAAATCAAAACCCAACCTTAAAGTAAGTCATGATGAACTCACTGACACAACTCAGTTTTGGACAAGACTGACTTTATTATTAAGAAAATTATCCTATTTACACCTTGTAAATTTTGACACTGTAATATGTTTCTGACTAATATTGGTGCCACATAGCCCATTTTCTATTTTAAGTTTAAGTTGTTTTGCCTTCAGTCATCATCATCAGGAGGATGTGGCAAGTGACATTTTGCTTCTTGAAAATCCTATATCTTGAAAACCTGACTGCTGACATGCAAAATATTTTGGGACTGTATCAACAGTGGACTAATAAAAAAATAAATCAAAAGTTCTTTCTTTCTTTTAACGCAGGACATCAATGACAAACGATGTAAGGAATAATAGCGCCATTTCGTGGCAGCAGGGCTACTACCTAGAGTAGCCAATATTGGGGTAAAAGCCAGTAAGCACACGGATACAATGCTTACAAGCAACAGTACAACCATCATGACTACTTTTAATTAAACATTTTTACAGTTATTTGTAACAGTGAAATATGACTCAGACTCATCCCCTGGCTTTAAAACAGAAGTCCAAACTCTCGTGGTAAGGTAGTTGCATGGTTAGTAACCTCATCCAAAGAGGAACAAGTGAAGTGAGAGATTTTGCACACACCAAAATCTGTCCAAAATAACCCCAATTAACTTCTATGGGCTTAATATGCAGACATAGGCGTGTCACCTGCCTTCCTGCCTTTGGGACAAAAACTCCCATTGTTAGTGCAGAGACACGAGCATCTCGTCATTATACACAGATCTCTGCTTCATCCCCAGGCTATTGCGCACAGAGCATATAAGCCTTGGATATTATCAACCACTCAATGTGGTAAGAGGTGAGAGGTGTTGTTGATTCTTTCTGCCCAGAGGCCAAATGCAAGCACTCCAGCAATCACTGACTGGAAATGAGGATGCTGCTCTCAGATGCAGGCTAGGCCATGTATATGGTCATATGCAGCAGTGTGTAGGAGGGAGATTCTGAGATGTGAGAAGTATGCAGGGCCTGGGACAAAGGAATGTCTAGTATTGGTGGAAAAAACTGTCTCAATTGGGTGCCCATGTTGTTGGGGATCAGAAGTCCCCGGTGCGAGAGAGACAGGTTGAGGTTGCCAGGGTACGAGTAGAACAGAAGGTGTCATATGCTGAGGCAGTGATGAGAATAGAGGATGATGGGTCAAGGGTGAATAGTTGGTCTAAGCCAATACAGAGTGAAACACATTTTTACTTCAGTGAGGTTGGCTTCTAAGCATTCATTGCCATAGTTATCACCTGACTGCAGAAATGGAATGTAAAATCACAGAATTATAGATGTTGTGATGGAAGCTGCAGAGAAGTGTGTGGATGCCTGATGAAGACCTAAGGGTCGAAACGCTGTAAATAAATATAACCTGGGAGCATGGGCAGCAGTGTGCAGCGTTTTCCTTTCTTTTTTCCAAGTATGTGGGTGTACAATGTTTTACTGCAGAAGAGTTATAAGGTACCTTTCCATCGACACAGCTCCATCCATTACCATGTGCCTGTCCTCCCCAATTAAGGCGCCACCCACCTGTATTGTAGGGTTTTTGAATCACAGAGGGTAACATGATCGACCACACACTCCCGCACAGTAGGTGGCGGAATGCACAAACAAAATGTGCAAGCACCATGATAAAAAGAAGAAGAAGTACCACTTAAAGTTGTCCACTTAAAGCAATGTCTGAGCAGGGGAACGCAACCCTAGTATGTTTGGAGAACAGCGCTGCAAGGTTTGGCCAGTGTATTTCTATCAAAACGCGCGCACACAGGAATTGTATGAAATTGGTAACTACAAAACGTTACCTTCGATTCGCTGTGGAAATCGAGCAGTTGAAGGGATAAGTACGGTAAGAGTAACACACGTTTTGTAAACAGGGCGAAATTGGTCTGTAATTTGTTAATCTCATGCACTTGGACGGAGAAAATGACTACTTCACTCGCAAGCATACACATTGTATTGTCTTGCTCATGCCAAGCCTGGGCGAAGTTATCTTGGCTAAGTCAAGTACCACTGCCAACATTTCAGTAATACAATGAGCAACGTTCTGCCAAACTTGTGGATGTAATGACAATGGGTACAAAGTATTTGCAATTAGTAATACAGATAAAAGGGTCAATCCACCAATGGAGTACATTTTGGGTAATGTAATTTATTTAAAAAAATAATTACACCTAATCTGTGTTCTATATCGAGTACATGTTCAACTTCATAAACATGTTTTCACACATCAACGGGTTAAATAAAAATAACGTGACTAGTAAGTGCCAAGTAACAGGGTTGAGGTTATCTTAAATTAGACATTCTGTTACATGGGGACTGTAAGTGTGTTGTGTGCACCAGGGAGGGGCAATTGGATGCAGACTTCAGAAATGAAAGGCTAGTAGACATGTTAACAATTTAAATGATCTATGGGTAACGGTGTTATGCTCAGTTTCCCACCACAAAACACTGGGGGGACCGAAGCTTGTAAGTCACCAGCAACAGTATAACACTACATGCCCAAAAGTATGTGGACACCTGCTCATTGAACATCTCCATTCCAAACTCATGGGCATTAATATAGATTTAGTCTCCCCATTTCCTGCTATAACAGCATCCAATCTTATGGGAAGACTTTTCCCTATATGTTGGGAAATTGCTGCAGGGACTTGCTTCCATTCAGCCACAAGTATTAGTGAGGTTGAGTGATTAGGCCTGGCTCGAAGTTAGCAGTCCAAAGGTGTTCGATGTGGTTGAGGTCAGGCCAGTTAAGTTCTTTCACACCAATCTAGACAAACTGATTCTATTTGGACCTTGCTTTGTGCACAGGGACATTGTCATGCTGAAACAGGAAAGGGCCTTCCACAAATTTGGAAGCACAGAATCATCTAGAATGTCATTGTATGCTGTAGTGTTAAGATTTCCTTTCACTGGAACTAAGGGGCCTCGCCTGAACCATGACGACAGCCCCACACCACTATTTCTCCTCCATCTAACTTTACAGTTGGCACTATGCATTTGGGAAGGGAGTGTTCTCCTTGCATCTGCTAAACCCAGATTTGTTTGTTGGCCTGCCAGATGGTGAAGTGGGATTCATCACTCCAGAGAACGCGTTTCCACTGCTCTAGTCCATTGCGGCGAGCTTTATACTACTCCAGCCAATGCTTGGCATTGCACATGGTGATCTTAGGCTTGTGTGCGGCTACTTGGCCATGGAAACTAATTTCATTAAGCTCCCAACGTACTGTTCTTGTGCTGAAGTTGCTTCGAGAGGCAGTTTGGAACTCTGTAGTGAGTGTTGCAACCAGCCAGAAATTTGACGAACTGACTTGTTGAAAAGGTGGCGTCCTATGACGGTGCCGCATTGAAAGTCACTGAGCTCTTCAGTAAGGCTGTTCTACTGCTAATGTTTGTCTATGGCGATTGCGTGGCTGAAATGGTCAATTCCTAATTTGAAGGGGTGTCCACATACTTTTGGATATATAGTGTAGGTCTAATAGACAACTGGATTCAGGATATGGTGCTTCTACATTGGAAATATAAATGGGTTATGTCCACTGAAATCTAGTGCAGGGATGGGCTACTTTGATAAGGGTGGGTGCCACAATTTCTTAACTCATTAAGGGGCTGCAGTGGCTCGCGGGTCTGCTTACCCATATCCACAAATTCAGTCAACTGATTTGTGAAATCAATCCATTTGTGCAGTTAAACTGCTTAACTCTCCTTTTGGTTGCCCAAAGCGAGATTTGGTTGGTTGTTTTTTTAAAGTACATTTTCTGTAATTCTACACTTTTTGCCATGGGGCATAGACGATGTTGCTATTTTTTTAATAACATTTCCTACAGTTTTACACGTTTTGCCAAGACTGTTGACGTGTTACTATGAGGGTGACTAACAAAATCAATGGGGGGGCCCCCCTGGAGGTCACGGCCCCTTGGCGCGTGTTTAGAGAGCTGGCTAGACTGTTAATTAGTCTCAATTGTTAGTGACTGACAACTAAACTGCTGGTGCACAACCAAATTTAGAAACTGCACTTTGTGTATTCTATTATTGTAGCTCTCAAAAGTAAGTTGAGTCCTCGACTGAGGACCTAAGAGTACTCGGCAGTGAGTGTTGCAACATGGCAGACCCTGCTCTAGGAGGACTAATGCCCTTGGCCATGTATTGTTTACATCTGTTGGTGATAGTCAGTGTTACCATGGCATTACCCACCTCATTCACAACTTATCATGACAGGCTGGTGTTTTCTACAGCACACAGGAACGCATTGCATTAGATGAGGAGGTATGTGTGCGCCCGTGTTTATGCTGTACTGTATGTAGTTGCTCACACCCATGCATTCTGTGAACAAAAATAAACACCGTTGACCCTCGGCTTTGCGTTCTTTCTGCCACACAAATGCAGCCAATTTAGATGTACTGATTTTTTTTATTTTTTTTTATTGTGTGGAACCAAAGACAAAGGGAGGAAAGAATGGCCCGTTAGGTTAGAATTAATTTGGTTGGTTTAAGATGGCTATGTTCCTCATTAACATAGTGATTTTAGTGAGTTCCCAAGACTAAATTGATGTAAGCACAAATTCTGAGAGGATGAAATTTGTTGTGTTGGCAATAGTGATGCTGACTAACTGCTGACTGGGTCCCAGAGGGTGGTGGCCTGGATATATAGGGAAGAGAATCTTCACTAGCAGTTCATTTGCTGACAGAGGTGAATGCAGCTAACTAGGAAGGTCAACAACTGTTTATGTATGTTACTGCACCAGATATGAGACGGCTATAAACCATTCCTCTGCATGAGATGAAGGTTTATTATTGTTCAAACTTCCATGGCTACTGAAATGTTTTACATTTTATAGTGATACTATCATTGTAAACTGTGTAGATTTCTCAATTGCTCTGTAAGCTTTCACAAGGTCCAGAAAGGTAGATTAGCAGGCCACTCGTGTTGTATTTTGTCATGATATGTTGGAGTTAACAGATAGCCTACCATGGGGGGGGGGGCTTCTTCTGATGGTGCTTGTGGATCATCATCAGTCTCCCAAGTTAAACTATAATGTGGCCACCAATATGCTGGCATCCCTAGTTATTCAGGAACGCTCAACGTGCGCTCTGCCTCTCCCCTCCTAGTGACTATTTCTTGCGTACCTAAGAATGCTTCAGTAGAACACATTTTTGATTGGTGGAGGGAGGAATTCGCTCAAAGTGATTCCAACGATGGCTATATTTCTCCACAATTTTTGTAGTATGAATGCTGCTGTTTACTTGAATTTGAACAACTTTTTATAGTTATTGTCTTTGGTGTGGAACGGTCCTGTAAGAAGTCACATCACATAGCCCAGAGCCTTGTTCCTTATTTCACATGACCCAAGGAAGATTCTCTCTGCCAGGGTCATGCTGCTATAGCATTTCTCAAAAGTGCTAGCTAATGATAATCTTGACAAGAATTTGCATTGTACAGTATATGCAGCACATTAACATTTGCATTTCCAGGAATGTCATGCTACACATTCTAAGGCACATATGTCAGAGTCAAGGCCCGCGGGCCACATCCGGCCCGCGAGAAGGTTTTTTACGGCCCCTGGGATGATCTTGATTTGTTATTAGAACCGGCCCGCAGACCGCAGCAAGCCGGCAGCCCGCAGATCTTTTACACGCACCAATACTACATTTCCCACAATGCAACGGTGACGCACCGAGCAGTAGGCTGCTTCATTTCAATATTTATTGGCACAGCAGTTGTCAGCATCACAGTAAAATTAACTTTCAGATACCCATCAAAAATGGCAAAACGGAAGGTGGACACTGAGAACCGGGGGTTTCAAACAAGGTGGGAGTCGGAGTATTTGTTCACGGAGGTAGCTGGAAAACCTGTGTGTCTTCTGTGTGGAGAAAGTGTGGCGGTACTGAAAGAGTATAATCTGAGACTACATTATGAAACGAAACACGCGGACAAAAACAAGAATATGGACATGGAACAAAGGCTACAAAAGGCAGAGGAATTAAAACGAGGCCTCAAATCTCGACAGGCTCTGTTCAAAAAAGCCAAATCACAAGGCCAGGCTGCTGTCAAGGCCAGTTTTATTTTGGCAGAAGAGATCGCTAAATCAGCCCGGCCATTTACGGAGGGGGATTTCATCAAAAACTGCATGATTAAAGTTTGTGACGAAGTTTGCCCAGAAAAAAGGCAACTCTTTTTAAATGTGAGTCTGAGCAGAAACACCATTGCCGAGAGAGTAGACCAGTTGTCCATCAATCTAAAAGAGCAGCTTGTGAAAAAGGGAAAAGATTTCATTGCATATTCCTTGGCTGTGGATGAGAGCACCGACATTTCTGACATTGCCCAGTTGTCAATTTTCATCCGCGGAGTGGACTCCAGCCTAAGCGTGACAGAGGAGTTTTTGGCTTTACGTCCTATGCATGGCACAACTACGGGGCATGATTTGTATGAAGAGGTGTCAAGATGTGTAAATGAGATGGAGCTGCCTTGGGAAAAACTCGTGGGTTTGACAACCGACGGAGCACCTGCGATGTGTGGACACAGGAGCGGACTGGTGGCAAAGATACGGGAAAAGATGCAAGAGGAAAACGCGACAGGTGAGCTGACAGCTTATCATTGTATCATACACCAGGAAGCGTTGTGCGGTAAAGCCTTGAAAATGGAGCATGTAATGAGCATCATCACGCGCACAGTTAACTTTATCAGAGCCAAAGGTTTGAATCACCGCCAGTTCAAGGCATTTCTGACGGAGTTAGAAACGGAGCATGGTGATTTGCCTTATCACACAGAGGTGCGATGGCTAAGCCAGGGAAAGGTGCTTCAAAGATGTTTCGAGCTTCGTGAGGAGATTTGTCTGTTCTTGGACAGCAAAGGGAAAGACACAACACAACTCCGAGACGAAATGTTTCTGTGTGAAATGGCTTTTCTGTGTGACATTACGAGTCATCTGAATGCAATGAACTTGCAGCTGCAGGGTCGGGATCGTGTCATCTCTGATATGTACAGTACAGTGAAGGCATTTAAAACCAAACTGACTCTGTGGGAGACGCAGATGCGGAAAGAAAATTTGAGCCACTTTCCCAGCTGCCAGACCATGAAAGAGAAGCTCTCTACCAGTGCGTTCCCGAGCGCACAGTTGGCTGATAAAATAGGTATGCTTGCCGCTGACTTTCGACGCCGATTTGCTGACTTTGAAGCACAAAAAAGCAGGTTGGAACTGCTCGGTAACCCATTTGCTGTTGACGTGGAAAGCTCACCACCAAACCTCCAAATGGAGTTGATTGACCTCCAATGCAATGATGCACTGAGGGCAAAATATGCGGCAGTGGGTGCTGCGGAGTTCGCCCGTTTCCTCCCCGACACAATGCTCCAGCTGCGCATCCAGGCTGCTCAAACGTTGTCTATGTTTGGCAGCACATACCTGTCTGAACAACTGTTTTCTTTGATGAACTTGAACAAAACATCACACAGAAGTCGACTTACTGCTGAACACCTCCACTCAATTCTGAGGATTTCCTCAGCTCAGAGCCTTACCCCGAACATTGATGAACTTGTGGAAAAGATGGGACACCACCAAGTATCACCCTCAACCTCAAACAAGTGAACATTACTGTGCAATCACATATTTAGAGTTTTTACTCAGTTCAAGTTTAAAAGTTAAAGTTTAATATTTGTTTTCACTGCATGTTACTTCTCCTTAAACAAAGTGTTTTTGATTAATAGATTTTTGCACTTTATTTTATTGTATTTCAATCCAATTATATTTTAAAAATATTTCAGTTGAGTGGATGATAGAAAATTGCTATTATTGTTTTTTTCTTTGAAGTAAATTTAGCCCACTTTTGCTAAAATAGAAAATATAGGCTACTGATGGTGCCTTGAATACCGGTTTCTTTCATTTAATGTTCATGTTATGGGGATTTTTATATAAAGGAAATTTGTCTTTTGTGTCTGTTGAAAATTAAAGATTACTGACAGAGCCATAAGAAAATATTGCTTTATTTATCTGATCATATTGGAATATATTTGTTAGGTTTTCAGTAGGTTCAATTAGGTTCACTAGACTATATGCGTCATTTAAAAATGTTTCAATGAACATTCGAACAGTCCGGCCCTCGGCTTGTAGCTAAATTTTTTTATTTGGCCCTCCGTCCATTTGACTTTGACACCCCTGTTCTAAGGGATGTAATTAGCCTCTTATCAGATGGTGATATGTGAATGAAGAAGCAGAGTTTCTGCATACTTTGCATGTAGGCTTATATCACATGCCATTCAGTATTGTATGTCTTAGACAAACACTTTTGTGATGCAATTTACTGATTTTGATTCAGTTGACCACAACCCTGTTGATAACTGCATGGTGTTGGCATCGAGGCCTCTATAAACCAATAATGATGTCATGGTTATTTCAGGAATCTGTCCCTATAGTCAGGCAACTCCTCATATATTATCTCAGGTCAGGTTTGGGAGGAATGTGTCAGAGAATAACACCACAAAAGTTAATAATTTACGAAGCATGTTAGTCTCTGCCTCTGTCTGTCGCAATAAACTGGTTTCTATGATTTGAAGACATTGGGGGCTTAGTCCAAAGACTGTGTGTTGGGGGGGGTCATCCTTCTCCGTCAAAGAATTTCAACAGCAAAATGCATGAATTTTGTGCACTTTGAGAGATTTGATTTTTTTTCAGGTAATTTGCACCTTTCCATCTGCCATAGCAGACACTGTCAGTAGTCCATTACAGTAGCTACTGTGGATCTCTATTCTGGAACACTGTCATTTTCTACATGTTTTATCCCAGGTTCCCAGAACATTTTCCTTATTAAAACTCAGAAAATTAAAACTTGTAAAATGTTATGTGTGTGTACCCCTTTAAGATATCGTAGCTCTAGAAAAAATAGAAATCTCCTCAAACCCAAAGGAAATAGTACACATCAATCCATATATACACTGCTCAAAAAAATAAAGGGAACACTAAAATAACATCCTAGATCTGAATAAAATAAATATTCTTATTAAATACTTTCTTCTTTACATAGTTGAATGTGCTGTCAACAAAATTACACAAATTATCAATGGAAATCAAATTTATCAACCCATGGAGATCTGGATTTGGAGTCACACTCAAAATTAAAGTGGAAAACCACACTACAGGCTGATCCAACTTTGTAATGTCCTTAAAACAAGTCAAAATGAGACTCTGTCGTGTGTGTGGCCTATATGACCTCCCTACAACGCCTGGGCATGCTCCTGATGAGGTGGCGGATGGTCTCCTGAGGGATCTCCTCCCAGACCTGGACTAAAGCATCCGCCAACTCCTGGACAGTCGGTGGTGTTGGAGTGAGACATGATGTCCCAGATGTGCTCAATTGGATTCAGGTCTGGGGAACGGGCGGGCCGGTCCATAGCATCAATGCCTTCCTCTTGCAGGAACTGCTGACACACTCCAGCCACATGAGGTCTAGCATTGTCTTGCATTAGGAGGAACCCAGGGTCAACCGCACCAGCATATGGTCTCACAAGGGGTCTGACGATCTCATCTCGGTACCTAATGGCAGTCAGGCTACCTCTGGCGAGCACATGGAGGGCTGTGCGGCCCACCAAAGAAATGCCACCCCACACCATGATTGACCCACCGCCAAACCGGTCAGGAGGATGTTGCAGGCAGCAGAACGTTCTCCAAGGCGTCTCCAGACTGTCACGTCTGTCACATGTGCTCTGTGTGAACCTGCTTTCATCTGTGAAGAGCACAGGGCGCCAGTGGCAAATTTGCCAATCTTGGTGTTCTCTGGCAAATGAAAAACGTCCTGCACGGTGTTGGGCTGTAAGCACAACCCCCACCTGTGGACGTCGGGCCCTCATACCACCCTCATGGAGTCTGTTTCTGACCGTTTGAGCAGACACATGCACATTTGTGGCCTGCTGGAGGTAATTTTGCAGGGCTCGAGCAGTGCTCCTCCTTGCACAAAGGCGGAGGTAGTGGTCCTGCTGCTGGGTTGTTGCCCTCCTACGGCCTCCACGTCTCCTGATGTACTGGCCTGTCTCCTGGTAGCGCCTCCATGCTCTGGACACTACGCTGACAGACACAGCAAACCTTCTTGCCACAGCTCGCATTGATGTGTTATCCTGGATGAGCTGCACTACCTGAGCCACTTGTGTGGGTTGTAGACTCTGTCTCATGCTACCACTGGAGTGAAAGCACCGCCAGCATTCAAAAGTGACAAACATCAGCCAGGAAGCATAGGAACTGAGAAGTGGTCTGTGGTCCCCACCTGCAGAACCACTCCTTTATTGGGGGTGTCTTGCTAATAGCCTATAATTTCCACCTGTTGTCTATTCCATTTGCACAACAGCATGTGAAATGTATTGTCAATCAGTGTTGCTTCCTAAGTAGACAGTTTGATTTCACAGAAATGTGATTGACTTGGAGTTACTATATATAGTATTAAAAGTATTATAGTATTAAAAATATAGTATTAAAAAAATATATACATCTCTATAGTATTTTAAAATGTGTATATATAGTATTTAAAAAATATAGTATTTAAAAAAAATATATATATATATAACTAATAGTTCTACACTTTGTTGCGTGTGGGTAATTTGCAACCCCTCGGTTAAAAACAACATTTCCAGTCCTTTTCAATTTCGTGAGAATATGCCTCGATCTCACTCACTCCCTCTAAGATTATAGCCCACTCCTTTTCCCAGAAAACAACACAACCACTTGGTCAGCATTCATTATACTACACCGATTCAGAAACCCAAACTGCGAACAAAACCTAACGATTCCATTGTACTCCCTCCAATCATTAGTTTTAAACTTCCTCAATAGTTATATGTACTTAATTGAACATGCGCTATCCTCGGATACAATACTGTACTTCCAATCTATGGAATTCGCCTAATTAGGGTACAGTATTGTATCCAATGGTAGCGCATGTTCAATTAAGTACATATAAACACAACTTTTACGATGAAATAAACTGAACTATTCAGACCTGAATCCCTTACAGCCAAATATAGCCCAGCGAGCACAACTAACTCACCTATTCTTCCCAGTAGGTGAAAACATAACCCCTACTCAAACAACGTTCTGCCTTACCTCTATTATAAGAGTAAAAACAAACTTTACAGCTTTCCCTTCTCTTTCGGCTTCACCCTTATGAAATGTCCAAGACTTAAAAGTAACATGCAAATCGCCAAATTTATAACCTACATCAGTCAACCCACCCTTTAGAGCTGTGCCCACCGAAATGTTTAAAAAAAATTCTATCTGCATTAGATTTAGGTAACTTTCTAATGTGATTCAGTAATTTAAATGCGATTCCTTTTCTCAATACAATATTCCAGCAGACCATTTAGGCAACAGACAACGTATTACATCGCCTCGCTATTATTTTTAATGAATGGTCTTTCAATTGAACCTAAACAATTTATTAACGTTCAGTTTATACCTTAAACTAACACTAACCGTCTATTTCCAGGCAAAACATACCAATAGTTGAATTCTAGGAAACGAACACGAGTCTCCCGCATTGTAGGCAAGAATTCTACTACCAACGCTATTGAAATGGTGGAGGCTCTTCGCAAATAACACTTTATAATTGTCTATAGTCCTTCAGGCACATATTACCGAGACAATTCCCAGAAAATAGCCCTAATTTAAAGGTAAGCATTTCTCTTGCGATAATTCTCATTACTCTCTTTCTCTCTATGTTCCCTTATCTTTTCTTTTCCTTGACTTTTGTCACTCTATCTCCTACTCATAATTTAGGAATATTTACTATTGACTTTTGATAAGTTAATTAGGTCTCACACGCGCAATGTTTTTCCCCTTTTGAAACTTTCTCTCACTCTTTCTCTGCACTTGCCTTTTTCAGGCTTCAGACTACAGGTCGACCGATTAATCGGAATGGTAGATTAATTAGGGCTGATCAAGTTTTCGTAACAATCGGAAATCTGTATTTTTGGACACTGATTTAAAAAATATCTTCATTTTTATACATCTTTATTTAACTAGGCAAGTCAGTTAAGAACACATTCTTATTTTCAATGACTGCCTAGGAATGGTGGGTTAACTGGCCTGTTCAGGGGCAGAACAATTTTTTACCTTGTCAGCTCAGGGATTCAATCTTGCAACCTTACGGTTAACTAGTCCAACGCTCTAACCACCTGCCTCACGAGGAGCCTGCCTGTTACGCAACTGCAGTAAGAAGCCAAGGTAAGTTGCTAGCTAGCATTAAACTTATTTTAAAAAATCAATCATAATCACTAGTTAACTACACATGGTTGATATTACTAGTTTATCTAGCGTGTCCTGCGTTGCATATAATCAGTGTGCATATGTGGAAAAAGGACTTGTCGTTCAAGCCTATCAACTCCCGAGATTAGGCTGGTGTAACCGATGTGAAATGGCTAGCAAATTGGCGGGATGCGCGCTAATAGCGTTTCAATCGGTGACATCACTCGCTCTGAGGCTTGAAATAGTTGTTCCCCTTGCTCTGCGAGGGCCGCAGCTTTTGTGGAGCGATGGGTAATGATGCTTCGAGTGTGGCTCTTGTCGATGTGTTCCTGGTTTGAGCCCAGGTAGGGGCGAGGAGAGGGATGGAAGCTATACTGTTACACTGGCAATACTAAAGTGCCTTTAAGAACATCCAATAGTATATGAAATACAAATGGTATAGAGAGAAATAGTCCTTTAATAACTACAACCTAAAACTTCTTACCTTGGAATATTGAAGACTCATGTTAAAAGGAACCACCAGCTTTCATATGTTCTGAGCAAGGAACTTAAACGTTATTTTTTTTTACATGGCACATATTGCACTTTTACTTCTCCAACACTGTTTTTGCACTATTTAACAACTGTTCCACAGGTGCAGCTTCATTAATGGTATATGGTTCCTTGAACAAACATGGGAAACGGTTTTTAAACCCTTTACAGTGAACATATGTGAAGTTATTTGGATTATCTTTGATAGACCGGGTCCTGAAAAGGGGATTTCTTTTTTTGCTGAGTTTGTATTAATATGGTCTATTTTCAGCCCTTTCCTGGGTAGCTTATCAGAGAGACAAAATCTGGAAAATAGCAAACGAATCTAGATCATTTACATTCAGCAGTCCTGTAATCAATTGGTGTGTGCTGCGGGTGTGAAGCTACAAAATGTCATTTAGTCAGTTCTACCACCTCAACATTGACAATTTTTAAATGGGGTTCATGTAAAGTTCTGCTTCAGTCCACAGGGGGGCACTCTGTCACTGTCAAGATACTTGCTTCAGTCAAAATCTCTTCTGTCTCAGCTAGCTAGCCAGCAAAACTAGCTACAGAAACAAAACACATCAAATACACTTGCTGGAAATGAGGACTTTTTCTAATACCATGACTTATGTCAACGTCCTTAGCTTGCCCGTTCACTAAATATACTGTTCAATAACTGACACCCAATAGCTTAAAGAGCGACTGCCTTTAAAAAAAAATGTATCCCTTAAATGGTCTGTCATTGCTATGAGTCAAAGTTATTCTAGTGTAAACGTTGACTGTGTAAATAGGATAATTCTGGTCATAAAGACTTTCTTGTTTGGAACATCCATGTGTCAACGTTTTAAGGTTGGGTTTTGATTTGACGATGTCCATTTGCCCACAAACATGGGGTGAACAGCTGTGGTGATTGCTCTCTATCCATTAGCATAGACATGGTCAGCAGCTTTGACTGTTTACATAAGACAACTCTTTTTTTTATAACTTGAGAAATACTGCCCCAAACACCTTTTTTAGTTGCAGCAACTGAAACATCCTCTGCAAAAACGTCAATTAATTACTCAAGAATTCTGTAATTTTGTATCTTAGATTAATTCTGGGGATTTTGAGGAAGTGAAATATAGGCTTCCACGTCTCCAGTGTCTCATGGGGGATACATCTCATGAATCACACCTCCAAGACTGAGGTCTTGCGTTTTTCCTGTCGCTCATTAGTATAAAAAAATAAAAACACTTATCGGCCTGTTCAGTGGCTCTCTAAGGATGCTGAGTGCTAATGCTAGCTTATTAACATTAGACAACCCTTATGCTGATGGAGACTAGTGTTAGCTACCACTGACTTTGCAGTAACTGCTGCTGCTCCTGCTTCACTTTGATTTTCTGGTTGTTCTACCCTCTTTCACCACATTCGCAGCTGCCTGCTTGTGCTCAACCTGCTTTTTTTTGCTTCCCTTTTGGAAGACATTCTAATCCATATTTGCTCTGTGCTATACTGCAGACTGACTGTGACAGGCATTTTGCTGAATTATGACATTGACATCTAAGCGGTGCTGTGGGAGAGATGTCAAGGGACCATGAGCGTTCCACTGCCTTGTGAAAACGTTGCGCCTGGTGACTACCATACCCTGTTCACAGGCACGTAAATCTTTCCTTGCCAATTCACACTTTGAATGGCACACACACACAATCCGTGTCTTAATTGTCTCAAGGTTTAAATGCTATATTAATTTGTCTCATCATCCCCTTCATCTACCTTGATGGAAGTGGATTTACCAAATGACATCAATATGGGATCAAAGCTTTCACCTGGTCAG
The DNA here is from genome assembly GCF_021184085.1 of Oncorhynchus gorbuscha. Taxonomy (NCBI): domain Eukaryota; kingdom Metazoa; phylum Chordata; class Actinopteri; order Salmoniformes; family Salmonidae; genus Oncorhynchus; species Oncorhynchus gorbuscha. The sequence continues at coordinate 55,852,592 of NC_060186.1, forward strand.
TCCATGTCATGGAAAGAGCAGGTCTTAATGTGTTGTATTTACACTACCGTTCAAAAGTTTGGGTTCACATAATGTCCTTGTTTTTAACAAAGCACTTTTTTTTGTCAATAAAAAAAAAGACATCAAACTGAGCAGAAATAGTGTAGAAATGTTGTAAATGACTATTGTAGCTGGAAATGGAATATCTACATGGGTGTACAGAGGCCCATTACCAGCAACCATCACTCCTGTGTTCCAATGGCACGTTGTGTTAGCTAATCCAAGTTTATCATTTTAAAAGGCTAATTGATCATTAGAAAATTGCAAAGGGGGTTATGTTAGCACAGCTGAAAACTGTTCTCATTAAAGAAGTGATTTAAAACTAGCCGCCTTTAGACTAGTTGAGTATCTGGAGCATCAGCATTTATGGGTTCAATTACAGGCTCAAAATGGCCAGAAACAAAAACATTCTGAAACTCATCAGTCTATTCTTGTTCTGAGAAATGAAGGCTATTCCATGTGAGAAATTGCCAAGAAACTGAAGATCTTGTACAATACTGTGTACTACTCCCTTCACAGAACAGCGCAAACTGTCTATAACCAGAATAGAAAGAGTGGGAGGCCCTGGTGCACAACTGAGCAAGAGGACAATTACATTAGTGTCTAGTTTGAGAAACGCACGCTTTAAGTTCTCAACTGGCAGCTTCATTAAACAGTACCAGCAAAAGACCAGGCTCAACGTCAACAGTGAAGAGGCAACTCCGGGATGCTGGCCTTCTCGGCAGAGTTGCAAAGAAAAAGCCATATCTTAGACTGGCCAACAAAAATAAAATATTAAGATGGGCAAAAGAACACACAGAGGAACTCTGCCTTGAAGGCCAGCATCCTGGAGTCGCCTCTTCACTGTTGACATTGAGACTGGTGTTTTATCAGGTAGTTGTCTTTTGAAAAGGGATACCTTGCTTTTACTACCTCCCCAACTTTCCTGTCTTCCAATCATATTTTGTAGTTACTCTGAATCCAATCAATACATAATTTAGACTTATTTTTAATTGTTCTTTCTATTGTTGTCGGTCTGTTTTCACTCGTGTCACAACCCAAACATTGCACCCTTTTTCTCTAGCTCCCTTTGTTTTGGTTGCTATGGCAGCAAAGGCATCGAAAGGGAAGTGGGGGGCACTGAAGGAGCACCTGACCAGCAGCCCCCCCGACCGAGATGCTCACCTTGAGGCCAACTTGGAGAACTCGGTTCCAGAGCTATGCATACGACTGCTACAGGTACCCACAGTGGTCAACTACTCAGGGGTGCGGAGGCGTCTAGAGGGGAGTGACCAGGAATGGATGGTGCAGTTCCTGGAACTCAATGGACTGGATCTGCTGATGGAGGCCCTGGAGAGGCTGTCTGGCCGGGGTTGTGCCCGCATCGCTGACGCCCTCCTCCAGCTCACTTGTGTGGCCTGTGTGAAGGCAGTGATGAACTCCTCAGCTGGGCTGCACTTTATACTGGACAATGAGGGATACGTCAGGACCCTGTCACAAGGTGAGAAAGAAGGCTAGTAAGCAGGTTGGCAAAGGAGCTTGGGAGGAGGTGAACAGGCCTGCTTGTCTGTCTGTCCGTTGGGACATAATCTCTGTTTTGATTGGCAGCCCTGGACACATCCAACACCATGGTAAAGATGCAGGTGTTTGAGCTGCTGGCGGCCCTCACCTTGTTTAACCCACAGGGACACCACCTGGCCATGGATGCCCTGGAGCACTATAAAGTAAGGCCACCTTTTTTCATACAGCATAACATCATAAATGTACATAGAAAAATGATAATTATACTCATTGTTCACTTTCAAAGAAATTGTCAGATTGCAGCATCATTGATAACCCATGTATTCATGCAAAGTATTAAAAGGAGGCTTATGGAAATATATTTTCCCTCATCTAAGGGACGGAAAACATATATTTTTAGAAAAGACTTCTGTTTGTGATTTAGGGATGATAACCATAAGTAATCTTTAGAACTGTCTCTGACAGAGTGTGAATATGCAGCAGTACCGCTTCAGCGTCATCATGAATGAGCTGCATGCGACTGACAATGTTCCGTACATGGTCGTCCTCATGAGTGTGGTCAACGTGATCATCTTCGGGGTAGAGGACCTGCGGAAAAGGGACAAACTACGCAAAGAGTTCATCGGTATCACTCTCTCTTAAGCTTTTTCAAAACTCATGTAATAGAGGAACACAGGTATTGGTGCGAATAGGAGATGAAGCCCCTCATTGTCTCTTGAGAAAGGTTTCAATTGCCATGTGTACAGTACCAGTCAAATGTTTGGACTCAACTACTCATACCAGGTTTTTCTTAATTTTTACTGTTTTCTGCTTTGTAGAATAGTGAAGACATCAACTATGAAATAACTCCTATGGAATCATGTAGTAACAAAAAAAAGTGTTAAACAAATAAAAATATACTTTGAGATTCTTCAAAGTAGCCACCCTTTGCCTTGATGACAGCTTTGCACACTTGGCATTCTCTCAACCAGCTTCATGAGGTAGTCACCTGGAATGCAATTAACAGGTGTGCCTTGTTAAATATATTTGTGGAATGTATTTTCTTCTTGCACTTGAGCCAATCAGTTGTGACAAGGTAGGGTTGGTATACAGAAGATGGCCCTATTTGGTAAAAGACCATGTCCATATTAGGGCAAGAACAGCTCAAATAAGTAAAGAGAAACACCTGTCCATTACTTTAACACATGAAGGTCAGTCAATTCAGAAGAATTTCTCAAGTACTTTGAAAGTTTCTTGAAGTGCAGTCGCAAAAACCATCCAGCAATATGATAAAACTGGCTCTCGTGAGGACCGCCACAGGAAATGTAGACAGAGTTACCTCTGCTGCAGAGGATATGTTCATTAGAGTTTGCAGCCCAAATAAATGCTTCGAAGAGTACAAGTAACAGACACAATTCAACATTAACTGTTCAGAGGAGACCCTGTGAATCACGCCGCCTTGGTTGAATTGCTGCAAAGAAACCACTAAAGGACACCAATAATAACAAAAGACATGTTTGGATCAAGAAACTTGAGCAATGGACCTTACACTAGTGGAAATCTGTCCTTTTGGTCTGAGTCCAAATTCAAGATTTTTGGTTCCAACCACTGTCTTTGTGAGACTCCGAGTAGGTGAACGGATTATCTCCATGTGTATTTCCCCCCCGTAAAGCATGGAGGTGACACTGTGATTTATTTAGAATTCAAGGCACACTTAACCAGCATGGCTACCACAATATTCTGCAGTGATACGCCATCCCATCTGGTTTGGGCTTATGTTTTTCATCAAGACAATGACTCCGCACACCTCCAAGCTGTGTAAGGGCTATTTAACCAAGAATGTGCGTGATGGAGTGCTCCATCAGATGACCTGGCCGCCACAATCGCCCATCCTCAACCCAATTGAGATGGTTTGGGATGAGTTGGACCGCAGAGTGAAGGAAAAGCAGCCGACAAGTGCTCAGCATATGTGGGAACTCCTTCAAGACGGTTGGAAAAGCATTCCAGGTGAAGCTGGTTGAGAGAATGTCAAGCGTGTGCAAAGCTGTCAAAGCAAAGTGTGGCTATTTTGAAGAATCTCTAATAACATATATTTTGATTTAATAATTACTACATGATCCCATGTGTTATTTCAGAGTTTTGATGTATTCACTATTATTCTACAATGTAGAAAATATAATTGGAAACCTTTGAATGAGTAGGTGTCCATACCTTTGACTGGTACTGTATGTCTAATTTATGTGGAAAGGCTTAAGGAGTGTCTGAACTCTTACAAGCTGGAATCCATAGTTGCGACATACATTTTTGGACTTAATGAGAGAGGGCTTAGTTTAACTGTCGTACCCCATCAGAACCCAAAATATAACCTTGTTGTTTTTCTACACCAATGTTTGTCAAACACTGTATAGCCTCTAAACATGGATAAAATCATAATTTTTGCTATCATGAATGGTCAGTTTCTGCATCCATAGCTCTATGAATTTCTGTGGATAGTTCTCCATGCCCTTCCTCAGCTTTCTACCAAAAGAGGCTGCATTATTTTTGTTTGAATTAAGGACTCTAGCATTAAAGATCAACCTTGCACAAATTGTTTACTAGTATCAATAAGTACCACACCAGTGCTTACTTGGTGTGGTGTGTTAAATATGTTGCAAAAATAAATCCTGATGAAGATACTGCAATTGTTATAAGCAATGACTTGAATACAGGAAGTGGAGGTGGACATGTTGAACCTAGCTGTGCCATTATTTGTCTCCCAGGGCTTCAATTACTACAATTACTTCCAAAACTTAGGTAAGTCGAGTCTTTTAAAAAATTTTTTACCCCCCCATTATTTTTGATTAATTTAAAGTATTTCACGGGTTCTGAACTTTTTGTAAATTAGCAAATGCTTTGTTCTGCGCTGCACACATTTTCTGTCACACTGCGACTTGTTTTATCCTGTGGAAATGCATATTTGTGTGTGTGTGTGACAGAGAGACCGAGGATGTGGACCTGAACATCCAGTGTGAGGCCTTTGAGGACACCATGGCAGAGGATGAGGAGGAGATGGAGAGGGTGTACGGGGGCATCGACATGAGCAGTCACCAGGAAGTCTTCACCACACTCTTCACCAAAGTAAGCCCCAATAGTTTATTTGTAAATGGAAATCCACCACAGATAATACAAATAATATAACGTTCTCTCCCCCTCACTCCAGTTGAGTAGCTCCCCTGCATCGGTGCAGCTGCTGTCGATCCTGCAGGCTCTGTTGTTGGTAGGTCCGGAGCAGAGCGAGGTGTGGCTGGCCCTGGAGGCCCTGGCTGACCGCGCTACTTTGCTGGCACAGGACCGTGAGTCTCGCATCAATCACCTTCTCATGGTCCATAAACATTGTGTGGCCATGTACACTGACATGTTATGGCCGGTTTGTCTGTGCGTGTGTGTTCTTTAGCTGATGTTGACTCCACCAAGCGCCTGATGGAACGTCTGGTGTCCTCCAAGGGTCAGCAAGGGCCACCTAAGGTCAAGACCACAGACCGGGGCGTTCAGATTGATCGGTCAATCTGTCCATCAGGTCTATCAGAGGTCCTCATTAAAGAATCTACCACCCCTGTTGCCACTTCACCTCCTCCCCATCCTCATCTACCACCACCCCTACCAAGCATGAGAACTTTTGTCCCACCACTTCCTGGCATCTCTGGGATGCCTCCCCCTGGCCTCCCTCCTCCGCCACCACCTCTACCACAGATGGGGCATGGAGGTCCACCACCTCTACCACAGATGGGGCATGGAGGTCTACCACAGATGGGGCATGGAGGTCCACCACCTCCCCCACCCCTGCCAGGCATGATGGGTCCACCGCCTCCCCCACCCCTGCCAGGCATGATGGGTCCACCGCCTCCCCCACCCCTGCCAGGCATGATGGGTCCACCGCCTCCCCCACCCCTGCCAGGCATGATGGGTCCACCGCATCCCCCACCCCTGCCAGGCATGATGGGTCCACCGCATCCCCCACCCCTGCCAGGCATGATGGGTCCACCGCCTCCCCCACCCCTGCCAGGCATGATGGGTCCACCGCCTCCCCCACCCCTGCCAGGCATGATGGGTCCACCGCCTCCCCCACCCCTGCCAGGCATGATGGGTCCACCGCCTCCCCCACCCCTGCCAGGCATGATGGGTCCACCGCCTCCCCCACCCCTGCCTGGCATGATGGGTCCACCGCCTCCCCCACCCCTGCCTGGCATGATGGGTCCACCGCCTCCCCCACCCCTGCCTGGCATGATGGGTCCACCGCCTCCCCCACCCCTGCCTGGCATGATGGGTCCACCGCCTCCCCCACCCCTGCCAGGCATGATGGGTCCACCGCCTCCCCCACCCCTGCCAGGCATGATGGGTCCACCTCCTCTCCTTGGTGGCGATGAAATTATAGTGGCCCAGAGTGTGCAGATGCGATCCTGCTACGCCTCTTCACCCAAGGTGGGCCGCTGCCCCACACTGCGTATGAAGAAGCTCAACTGGCAGAAGCTGCCATCCAGAGTGGTGACTGGTAAGGGACCTGTCAGAATGTCACCTTTGAATTAAACTGACACATACAGCTGACCTTGATAAGTGCCCATTGGATTAATTCAAACTGTAATTTACAAGTCAAAATTAAAACACTGTCCATTATTTTCTCTTTCTAAAGATAGTCACTCCATGTGGACCTCGGTACAGGTAGATTCTCTGGAGCCTGATTACTCCAGTATTGAGGAGCTCTTCTGTCTGCCAGTGACTGACTCAAAAGCCAAAGGCAGCACCCCTGCAGTCAAACAGGAGCCCAAAGAGGTAGCTGTGGTCTTACCCTATCTCATTGTAGACTTTGAAAGGGTCTTCTAATCGTACTCTCTCCACTGCGATCGTTGTCATTTTCCTTACCCCAACCCCTGTTTTAATTTCAAGCTTTATCCTTTTTCTCCATCTACAGATTTCTTTCATTGATGCTAAGAAAAATCTTAACCTGAACATATTCTTGAAACAATTCAAATGGTGAGTATTTTCAGAGAAGGTAATATGAAGAAGAGAACCTAAGTAGAGGAAGCACCTTAAGACTATTTACAGTAGGAGAGTTAAAAATACATGTTGTCCCCTACCAGCTCACATAAGGACTTTGTGGCCATGATTCAAAAAGGTGACCGGTCCAAGTTTGATGTGGAGGTGCTGAAACAGCTGCAAAAGCTACAGCCAGAGAAGCATGAAGTGCGTGCTGGCCACAGGAACCCCTGCCAAGTCGATGGTTAAGCCGACGTGGCTATACTGTATTTTTAGATCTAAATACATTTTCAGTTTTGATAGATGTAGTGTTGGAAACCAAATGTTTCTCAGTTTATGGTCATAGAGAAATTACATTATTTCCACCACAGATTGAGAACCTGAAGTCGTACCAGGGAGAGCGGGAGAAGTTAGCTGGTGTGGACCAGTTTTATCTCCAGCTCCTAGCTGTTCCATGGTAAGGTTCTTGACAGCGTTCAATAAGCTAGGACTGATTCACCCTAGATGTTGACCTTGGTCCTGTGTATGTGTTTTACCCCCAGCTACGCTCTGAGGATCGAGTGCATGTTGCTGTGTGAGGAAATCAGCTCAGTGTTACAGATGATGCAGCCTAAAGTTAAGCTGCTGGACGAGGCCTGTGAGGGTAAGTCGAGGCACCAGGCTAGCGGCCCTACCACCATCTCCCCGACCGCTAATTAAATGTCCTTTTTATTTTATTCTCTTTAATGTGTTATTTGTATCCTGCAAGGTCTGAGAGTGAGCACTCGACTGCCAAGCTTCTGCATGCTCATTCTGGACGTTGGAAACTTCCTCAACTATGTAAGAATCCGTAATGTGATACCATACAATACATATAACCAAACACACAAAATAGGGTCTCGCAACAATGTTTTTAGTGAGAGAACGATGACTCCCGACGCTGGTCTGTCTAACTTTGTTCTACAGGGAAGCCACACAGGGAATGCTGAGGGCTTCAAGATCAGCACACTGTTGAAACTCACTGAAACCAAGGCCAATAAAAGTCGCATCACGCTGCTCCACCACATCCTAGAGGAGGCTGAGCAGAACCATGATGACCTGTTGAACCTTCCAGATGATCTAGAGATCTGTGAGAAGGCTGCTCGGTAATGGGGGAAAAAAGCTGTATACAACTTTTGCAATTTTTCAGTGGTGCCAACATTGTAGAGTAATCAAAGCTTGACACGGGAGGCTATGCTAATCTTACAGAGTTTATCATTTCCTTCCACAGTGTGAATTTGGAGACTCTCCAGTCAGAGGCGAGTTTGCTCATCAAGCGGTTGAAAGAGTCAGAAAAGAAGGTGGCTTCCTCCTCTGTGGCGGCCATCAAGGAGCAGTATCTCACTGCCATACAGGTGGGTTGCTATACCTCTCCTCACCACCAGAGAGCAGGTGACTGTGGTTTCTCACAAGCGCCCCTTTAATGGTGTCAGAGATTAGCATGCCATCAGGTTGGTTGCCAGATCATAACTAAATACAGCTCCTGAAATGGCTGTCTACTCTAGGGAAGCCAGGAGGCCTGCAGGGAGCTGGAGGCGAGGTTTGCCTCCATTGACAGGAAGAAGGAGGATCTGGCACAGTATCTGTGTGAGGACTCATCCCGTCTCTCCCTGGAGGACTTGTTCAGCACTTTACATTCCTTCAGGGGACTCTTCATCAAAGCTCTCAAGGTGAGAGAAACAAATTACTTATGGGCACTTTGTCTATTGACTTTCCTATATAAAACCATTAAATTCAAGCATTTATTCCAATAACTGGGCCATAACTTTGGACTGTATAGGTCCCCAAGTTTTGTTTAGTCTAAATACCACATTGCTATGGTGTCACATTTGCATTGTGGACACCTGTGCTGCTTTGTTTTCTCTTGCTTTTTACGTTTTTATTTTTATCGTAGGACAATCAGACCCGCCGAGAGCAAGCGATTAAGGCTGAGAAGAGGAAGAAACAGCTGGAAGAGGAGGATTCCAAGAGACCAAGGGGGGAGAACAGGAAGATAAGCAAGTATAACCGGCAGCCAACACTCCAAATAAGTGTTACCTCATGCCATCCCTGGTAGAGCCTGGGATTTTTTTATATTTTAAAGCCTACCCATGCCCACGATGTTCAGGCCCCACCCTACCCAGGTCCAATTACTTCTGCCAAATTTAAGGCCCCGCCCGATCAGAAAGTATCCATTAGCTGCTAGTCTCTGTCCCTTGCTCCCTGTGCTGCTCGCACTGCATGCACACTGTGCATGGCTCTGCTAGTGTGAGTATCCATAGCAACACCTCTGTTCAATGACGGAGAGCAGTTAATTGTAAACTAGCTACTTTATCACTCTAAACTCAGTCAACTCAAGGAACATTATTTTCGGTAAAATAATCTTTCATGTGGACTCTTACAGTGTTCTGGTCTAAAATTTGACAACATTGAAGAACTTCTGACACCACGATATGTACTGTGCAGCAGAGCATGAGCAAATGGCTCTGCTTCAAAATGTTAATGATCAATTTAGTGATGCCTGAGCCGTACCCTAGTTATAAAATTAAAAAACAGGCCCTAACCCTATAATGACGGTTAGTAGAGCTCTACTCCCTGGTAACTAGTCACGACTCAAGTGTCCCATTACCAACTTCAGACTGCTCCTGAAAGGGTTTCTGCCTAACTTTCTTGATACTCTTCAGAAGATCCCTTTCCTGGTCCTCTCCTTCATCTGCACTGATCTAGAAGAACTGGGGAAGTGAAAGCATTGCTCACACAAGACTTTCTTTGCTTTTAAATATCCAGCCTTTCATCGCTTAGTGCAGATGAAGGAAAGGAGACTAGTAAATGATAGAGCTTTCGAGGACGGTCAACACCTGATAGGTGACCAGTGCAAATTCAAACACACTACCAGAACATTGCATGTATCAAGAGTAGACTGTTTTGAGATTCACCCTCTCTCACCCCCAGTTCGTAAAGCCCCCCCGGTCCAGGAGGGCTGCATCATTGACCACCTGCTGTCTGACATCAGGAAAGGCTATGCGCTGAGGAAAACCAAGCACCAGGCCGACAGAACCAGCCTGCCTTCTGAGGACAAGAAAGGGGCCAGCATTCAGCCTGGTGGTGAGCATGAAGATGGCACTGGTCATTGATTCTGCTGCTGCCCATGGATGTTTTTGAAATGCAGTATATTATCAAATCAAATCAAATTTATTTGTCACATACACATGGTTAGCAGATGTTAATGCGAGTGTAGCGAAATGCTTGTGCTTCTAGTTCCGACAATGCAGTAATAACCAACAAGTAATCTAACTAACAATTCCTAAACTACTGTCTTACACACAGTGTAAGGGGATAAGGATATATGAATGAGTGATGGTACAGAGCAGCATAGGCAAGATACAGTAGATGGTATTGAGTACAGTATATACATATAAGATGAGTATGTAAACAAAGTGGCATAGTTAAAGTGGCTAGTGATACATGTATTACATAAGGATGCAGTCGATGTTATAGAGTACAGTATATACGTATGCATATGAGATGAATAATGTAGGGTAAGTAACATTATATAAGGTAGCATTGTTTAAAGTGGCTAGTGATATATTTACATCATTCCCATTATTAAAGTGGCTGGAGTTGAGTCAGTGTCAGTGTGTTGGCAGCGGCCACTCAATGTTAGTGGTGGCTGTTTAACAGTCTGATGGCCTTGAGATAGAAGCTGTTTTTCAGTCTCTCTGTCCCAGCTTTGATGCTGGGACCGACATCTGTGATGTGTATGCCGAGGAACTTAAAACTTGCTACCCTCTCCACTGCTGTTCCATTGATGTGGATAGGGGGGTGTTCCCTCTGCTGTTTCCTGAAGTCCACAATCATCTCCTTAGTTTTGATGACGTTGAGTGTGAGGTTATTTTCCTGACACCACACTCCAAGGGCCCTCACCTCCTCCCTGTAGGCCGTCTCGTCGTTGTTGGTAATCAAGCCTACCACTGTTGTGTCGTCCGCAAACTTGATGATTGAGTTGGAGGCGTGCGTGGCCACGCAGTCGTGGGTGAACAGGGAGTACAGGAGAGGGCTCAGAACGCACCCTTGTGGGGCCCCAGTGTTGAGGATCAGAGGGGAGGAGATGTTGTTACCTACCCTCACCACCTGGGGGTGGCCCGTCAGGAAGTCCAGTACCCAGTTGCACAGGGCGGGGTCGAGACCCAGGGTCTCTAGCTTTATGACGAGCTTGGAGGGTACTATGGTGTTGAATGCCGAGCTGTAGTCGATGAACAGCATTCTCACAGGTATTCCTCTTGTCCAGATGGGTTAGAGCAGTGTGCAGTGTGGTTGAGATTGCATCGTCTGTGGACCTATTTGGGCAGTAAGCAAATTGGAGTGGGTCTAGGGTGTCAGGTAGGGTGGAGGTGATATGGTCCTTGACTAGTCTCTCAAAGCACTTCATGATGACGGAAGTGAGTGCTACGGGGCGGTAGTCGTTTAGCTCAGTTACCTTAGCTTTCTTGGGAACAGGAACAATGGTGGCCCTCTTGAAGCATGTGGGAACAGCAGACTGGTATAGGGATTGATTGAATATGTCCGTAAACACACCGGCCAGCTGGTCTGCGCATGCTCTGAGGGCGCGGCTGGGGATGCCGTCTGGGCCTGCAGCCTTGCGAGGGTTAACACGTTTAAATGTCTTACTCGCCTCTGCTGCAGTGAAGGAGAGAACGCATGTTTTCGTTGCAGGCCGTGTCAGTGGCACTGTATTGTCCTCAAAGCGGGCAAAAAAGTTATTTAGGCTGCCTGGGAGCAAGACATCCTGGTCCGTGACTGGGCTGGATTTCTTCCTGTAGTCCGTGATTGACTGTAGACCCTGCCACATGCCTCTTGTGTCTGAGCCGTTGAATTGAGATTCTACTTTGTCTCTGTACTGACGCTTAGCTTGTTTGATAGCCTTGCGGAGGGAATAGCTGCACTGTTTGTATTCGGTCATGTTACCAGACACCTTGCACTGATTAAAAGCAGTGGTTCGCGCTTTCAGTTCCACGCGAATGCTGCCATCAATCCACGGTATCTGGTTAGGGAATGTTTTAATCGTTGCCATGGGAACGACATCTTCAACGCACGTTCTAATGAACTCGCACACAGAATCAGCGTATTCGTCAATGTTATCTGACGCAATACGAAACATATCCCAGTCCACGTGCTGGAAGCAGTCTTGGAGTGTGGAGTCAGCTTGGTCGGACCAGCGTTGGACAGACCTCAGCGTGGGAGCCTCTAGTTTTAGTTTCTGTCTGTAGGCAGGGATCAGCAAAATGGAGTTGTGGTCAGCTTTTCCGAAAGGTGGGCGGGGCAGGGCCTTATATGCGTCGTGGAAGTTAGAGTAACAATGATCCAAGGTTTTTCCACCCCTGGTTGCGCAATCGATATGCTGATAAAATTTAGGGAGTCTTGTTTTCAGATAAGCCTTGTTAAAATCCCCAGCTACAATGAATGCAGCCTCCGGATAAATGGTTTCCAATTTGCAAAGAGTTAAATAAAGTTCGTTCAGAGCCATCGATGTCTCTGCTTGGGGGGGATATATACGGCTGTGATTATAATCGAAGAGAATTCTCTTGGTAGATAATGCGGTCTACATTTGATTGTGAGGAATTCTAAATCAGGTGAACAGAAGGATTTGAGTTCCTGTATGTTTCTTTCATCACACCATGTCTCGTTAGTCATAAGGCATACGCCCCTCTTCTTACCAGAAAGGTGTTTGTTTCTGTCGGCGCGATGCGTGGAGAAACCCGTTGGCTACACCGCTTCGGATAGCGTCTCTCCAGTGAGCCATGTTTCCGTGAAGCTCAGAACGTTAGTCTCTGATGTCCCTCTGGAATGCTACCCTTGCTCGGATTTCATCAACCTTGTTGTCTAGAGACTGGACATTGGCATGAAGAATGCTAGGGAGTGGTGCACGGTGTGCCCGTCTCCGGAGTCTGACCAGAAGACCGCCTCGTCTCCCTCTTTTTCGGAGTCGTTTTTTGGGGTCGCTGCATGCGATCCATTCAGTTGTCCTGTTTGTAAGGCAGAACACAGGATCCGCGTCGCGAAAAACATATTCTTGGTTCTTGGTTGTACTGATGGTGAGTTGACGCTGATCTTATATTCAGTAGTTCTTCTCGACTGTATGTAATGAAACCTAAGATGACCTGGGGTACTAATGTAAGAAATAACACGTAAAAAAAAACTGCATAGTTTCCTAGGAACGCGAAGCGGCCATCTCTGTCGGCGCCAGAAATAAGGCCCTGTTCAGTAACTTGGGCTGGGACGATACCAGTATCGCGATACTAATGTTGGAAACAAACATGTTATCCAGTCACGTATTTATTTTCCAACCTTTAGCACCCAATATTTTACATACAGGAGGATTTTAAAGGACCAAAGTTTGTTCAGCTTCGAGTTTTAATTTTTGCCATGGGAAAAAAAATATTGTGATACTGGTATCATCACAGCCCTACCAGTAAAACTCCCTTACCTCTAACCCCTAGGCACTTGTAGATCTAAAAGGGTTGAATGTAGAGGTTTGTAAAGGAGGTAACTGTAGTTAAGTGTGCTTTATGTCAGTCTTTAATTAATCTTTTTCCTTTCCCTTCTCCCGTAGAACAGTGCACCAAGCTTAAGGGAACATCTGCTATATATGCCAAAGAGGAAGTTGAAAAGGAGACTTCACCCATTGACCTAGGACAACAAAGCGGAGATCCGGTCGTAGTGGAGTCCGGCCTCCCCACAGACTCCTCACTTCAGTCGAGTTCTCCCAAAACACCAGCCCCCTCAAACCTTCATACCACCACCAAGGATCACATCCAGAGTGAAGACCTCAACCCTGGGATGGATTCCTCTACTGACCACCAGCTCAAGAAGTCCCCAGAGGGGAAGGGGTTTAAGGCCGCTGAATCCAAGGTTGAGAATGTGAACAGGAATGCATTCTCAGCTGCTGGGGATGGTCCAAAGAGCAGAGATGCAGAGACCGATGGGAACAGAGCGAGTGGAGCTGATGGAAATGGGTTAGAGGAGACTCTATTATCAGAGTCCCCCTCAACCACAGCTGATGTCGACGCAGAGTCCAAACATGCACAGAAACGGGGGAGTACTAAGAGACATGGCAAAGGTAATGTATTCAAAACTAACCCCATCTCGATAGAAAATTAACCATGTTTGGGAGCATATCTTGATTTCATATTTCTTTAGGCCTGTAAGAAAAACATTGTTTCTTGTCTTTAATTCTCTAAAAACAGCCAAGCGCAAAGGAAAAGACCACACTAAACTTAAAAAGGTGTGTGTGTTACAATGAGGGAGGTTCTCCTCCTTTCAGGCTATCAAACACCATCCACTAAGCCTGCATGGATCTCACTAGATCTTTGGTGATTTAATTGTCCTGTTTCACTGGCCATCCTGCACATCCCTCCCTTTTCCTCAGTGACCTTTCTGAAGCTATTTGCAGTTACTGTTCCTGCTTGAGCTCTCTTCCATGTCTGTGGTATGGTTAGCCTGGCTGGCTTCCTGTTGGTACTTTATGGTTGACTTCCAGGGGCTTTTTGGTGGTTGTATATTGTCTGTCAGCTAATACTGGGTGGGTGGAGATTCATAGGCTTGCCTTCATTGGATCCCCCCAGTACATGAGGTCCCCTTATGATGGGAGATGTGATACCCCTCGCGCCTGACGAAACGCATACCGACTCACTGAACATTGCGGGACCTCAGCCAAACTCTGGACCTCAGCAGAACTCTGCCTGTTCTCCCTACCAACAACTAACACACACAGAGATCAGATCTGGGCCAGTGGTTTGTGTGGGTCATGACAGTGTTGTTGATTCACTTGGTTTGAGTAACTTTTTGTGGATTTCACATTTTGTCAGAGAACATTGCCTCTATAAATGTTGCATTTGATGTGAACACCAACTACTGATCTTTTGCCAGATTGTTCTCCATTTATTTCTTTATGATGAACATGTCAAGAAAGTAGTTTGTTAGTGTGCTGTACATCTTTGTCACTGACAAGGGATGTTAGAATCACAATGTCCCCTAAAGATGGCATCACTTCATGTTAGGTGTGGAGTCTATGGATCTCGTCTCTTCTAATAGCCAGTGTGTGCAGAGTGCACCGAGGAAGCGGCTATGGCTCTGTCAAGTTGAAATGTTTTTGCCTCATACACAGGATACAATGGGTGTAAAACATTACTCTGTGCTTTTTAAATGCACTTTCCTTGATTGATTTAGATTTTTATTAGGATCTCTTTTTGTCATTTGGACTAATCTTCCAAGAGTCCTTAAACTTTAAAATACAATCCAATTTTCACAAATAACATACTGTTACAAACATACCATAATATATAAAGTAAATTAGAAAAAATAACTAATGACTATCTGAATAGAGGTTGGTTCAGTCATCTACCATAGTCGTGCACAACATCACAATCATATTTCCAAGTGGATCTAAAGTATTCCTGAAATTATTGAAAGATTTTCTGGTTTCTCAATTTGTATTTTTTTCCCCGCTTTGAATCTGTTTTTACTTCTCTGCTGGTGTAAGACATGGATGGTCGATATCCTATTCTTTGTATTGACAATGTCTCTCTTATCAACTGAATCCTGCAGTGAATAGATATTGTCCATAATAAAAGGGTGCTCACTTTATTATCTTGTCGATTGCTGACCACTTAAGAACATGACTACAACATGACTACTACAAGAGCATGACTACAACAGAATAATCATATCACCGCCTTAGAAGAATCCTTGCTGCTTTCCTTGCTGCTTTCCTTGCTGCTTTCCTTGCTGCTTTCCTTGCTGCTTTCCTTGCTGCTTTCTTCTGTGCAATCTGAAGCTTTCTCACTTGTTGAAGCATTTCTCCACACCACAGAACGGTAGTTCACCCAACTTCCAATTAATATTTGAGTTGTTTACCTAAGAATCTTTCCCAGTTTGATATATAGCTATCCTTCTGACCATGCACCCAATCCTCATTATTTTATCACATAGAGGAGTTATGAGCTGACCAAAATTGAGAATGGCGCTGGGATGTATAGCGGCCATTTTACAGGCTCTTGACCAATTATGCTATTTAGTGTGTTTTGTTTTGCGCTTAATTTTTTTTTACATAATGTTTCCTTTGACTGAAAATCGCTTCTGGACATCAGAACAGCGATCATTAACCTCAAACTGGATGACAAATTCTACTTCAATGCCTCATCCGTGCAGGACATACTGCTCACCCGGGACCAGGCCATAATCCCCGACACTCAGAAGTGGAAAAGCCACCAAACATGGGGGCACCTTGATTAAATAAACCACCTCTGTTCTATTGGTGAATGTACAATCACTGGAGAACAAACTAAGCTCCGTTCAGACTATCCTGTCAACGGGACCTGAAGTGCAGTATCCTATGCCTCACAGTATATTAACCAACGAGGACGGTTAGTCTTCAGACGCCTTGACTTTTTCCACATTTTTGTTACGTTACAGCCTTATTCTAAAATGTATTAAATATATATTTTTTTAATCAATCTACACAATACCCCATAATGACAAAGCAAAAACATTTTTGCAAATGTATTCAAAATAAAAACCGATACCTTATTTACATAAGTATTCAGACCATTTGCTATGAGACTAGAAATTGAGCTCAAATGGTTCTTCAACTTGATTGAAGTCCACCTGTGGTCAATTCAATTGATTTGACATTTGAAAAGGCAAACACCTGTCTATATAGTGCATGTCAGAGCAAAAACCAAGCCATGAGGTAGAAGGAATTGTCCGTAGAGCTCCGAGACAGGATTGTGTTGAGGCACAGATCTGGGGAAGGGTACCTCAACATTTATGCAGCTTGGAATTCCCCAAGAACATAGTGGCCTCATCATTCTTTAGTGGAAGAAGTGTGGAACCACCAAGACTCTTCCTAGAGCTGAGCAATCAGGGGAGAAGGGCCTTCGTCGGGGAGGTGACTAAGAACCCGATGGTTACTCTTGACGACAGACTTCCTCTGGAGATGGAACCTTCCAGATGGAAAACCATCTCTGCAGCACTCCACAAATCAGGCCTTCATGGTAGAGTGGCTAGACAGTAGCCACTCCCCAGTAAAAGGAACAGAACAGCCCACTTTGTTTGCCTAAAGGACACTGACCATGAGAAACAATATTCTCTGGTCTGACGAAACCAATATTGAACTCTTTTTGGCCTGAATGCCACGCTTCCTGGCACTGTCCCTACTGTGAAGCATGGTGGCAGCATGCTGTGTGAATGTTTTTCCGCCGGCAGGGACTGGGAGACTAGTCAGACAATGTTTTTGCCCAAATGCATCTTACATTTTTGATGTCGGATTAAAATTGGGAAACAGCGTCCATAAAGTAACCATTAGATTTAGATCCAGTTGGACTGAATAAGTTTAGAAGTTTTTATTACACTCTCAATTTACCACTCTCACGTGCACATTTCTGCCCACTATAATCCAATGATGTGCTTGCTTTTGTAGTATTTCTGAAAATGCTAACATCCTTTCAGCTAAATCTCAGTTCTAAAACCGGATGCTACTCGTTTGCTTCGCAACAGTAGCAGCTAGCTACACCAGTTGCATGAGAAGCAAAATGAAGGTATCTAGCTTTGGTATATTTTGTAATGGAAGGTTTTTTTATGGCTGAAGTCATCTGTGTAAACTGCTGACCTGGACACTTGCGTGTAATCAGAGCACAAATAAGCAAGCGAATGTCCTTACATACACCAAACTGGGGAAACTGCCACGCTGCTAATACAATCATGCACCAGAACAGAATTATTGCTGTTGGAAGATGCAGAGCAAATTATATCCCTTACCTTAAGTATTAATTCCGTACGCTCTCTCTGTCACTATCTTCGTGTAATTATAATTCAATACAGTGTCAAGTTACTTTTGTGTTCCCACAAGTAAAAAGAAGCAAGGGTGCAATTGCAAACGAAGCACACAGATAAAACATCATAATCGTTGTTTGCTTGCGCAGTCAAAAGAGAACGCCATGCTTGCTAACTTTGATTAACTGTGATAAAACTAAACTGTTTTCAACAACTTTTTTTTTTAAATTTAATAATCCCAATCAAGAGAAATAAACGTTATTTCAGTGAGTGAATGAACAAAAAAAATAATGGAACGAACACGTGCTGTCATCAAACCATTTTAAATGATGTGAACTTGACGTATTTATAACGGAGTTCGTAGCAAAACGTGATTTTTGAAGGTCCTGGGTTAGCCTACTGGAGTTTTTTTTTTTTTACCATTCTGTCATTTTCATTTATGTGTCTCTTAACCCTTGTGTAGTCTTAACATTCTGTGTACTCCCCTTGTCCTAAGGGTCAAAAATGACCCGCCTTCACCAAACCGCTAATATAAAACGGCTTAATTTAATTTTAAACCCCAAATCTATTTTGCATGAAGAAACAACCTCCTTCATCAAACTTTGAATATCTGGGTTTTCCTTCTTCACAATGCAGGAAAACTGCATTTTAATCCGTGGACAACACTTGTTTTTATTACAACACACCTGTCAATTGTTTTCACTAAAGTAGAGGATTATTATTATTGCTAGAGGTACTGCATAAGTGTGTAAACACTTTTTAAAAATATTTATTTACTTATTAAGAGGTAGCACTTGTATAGCTTAAAGTTTCTAATGCATTTTATGGAAGGGAAACACTAACCGTCTTGAACTTTTTGCAACATAGTGATATGTTCTGTACAATGAGGAATTCAAATACTAGTCTTCTCCAAAAAATGTTTTAACCATTGCCCCCACCCACAAGGTGTATAAACAATAAGAATAAGATACAAACACATGAATTCTAATTAGCACATGTAGGAGAGTGTGCATGGACTTTATCAGATGTATTTCTCACATGTGCAGCACCTGTATTTGTTTTACACTCATTCTTTGGAAGACATAATTGGCATCTCCTCCTTTTTGCCTGCCCCAGCTGCAGCCACAAGTGGATCAGGACAAGATTCAGCCCCCTGAACAGCTTTCACAAGCGCTGCAGTGGCTGCTGTGTGGGGGAGATGCTCCCTGTGAATTAATAGGGTTACCAGTGCCTTTCCCAGTTGCTCCAATAACACCTTGTTCTGCTTATCACTAAGGCATTGTATGAGGACATTTCAATGATGTTATGGAAGATAACCAGGGGCCAGCGGGCAGTCATCCTCCTGCAGCTGTAAGTTCCAATCACCTTGTCCAGGTTGTCCAAGCCTCCTTCGTTGTGGTTGTAGTCCAGGATGATTCCTGGCTTCCTGTCCTCACGATCACTGATCTCAGCTATTTTGTGCAGTGTGCTCAGGAGCACCACAGTCTTGTTCCTCTTTGGGGGCTAAGAAACTAGTGGTGGTGGGGGTGAAGGCAAACTTTGAGAAGGCCTCTCTCCCCCTTGTTGCGAGGAGTGCAGGGGGGGAGCTCATCTGTCAGATGCACACCATCTCTACGGTACAAATGCATGCGATAAGGCTTGAACAAGAGAGCCTGCAATAACCCTGTAGCTCTTCAAGAGCAACTGTGGCCATCCCTGAATTGTACGTACAACATTTACTGTATCTGATGTACGTTTTTGATTGTGATATATTTTGTATTTCAAACTGGAAGGTTTGAGCTCTGAATGCTGATTGGCTGACAGCCGAGGTATATCAGACCATATACCACGGGTATGACGAAACAATTATTTTTACTGCTCTAATTACATTGGGAACCAGTTTTAAAATAGCAATAAGGCAACTCGGGGTTTGTGATATGGCAAATATACCATGGCTAAGGGCTATGTACAGGCACTCCATGTCTTGCAAAAGAACGGCCCTTAGCTGTGGTATATTGGCCATATACCACACCACCTCTGGCATTATTGCTTAAATAACTCAGTATTGTTTACAGGTAATGTAGTATAAATGTTTTTATTTTTTGTATGTGTTTTCCGGGAGCTTTCTCAATTGTCTTGTTAAAAAAGATCAGGGAACATTTTTCTAGTTTACTCCATATTGGCTCAAGTTTTTGTTTTATTTTTTCACTTCCCTCTTACTATTAAATAATGACTAACTACATAATTTTTCTTGCCATTTGTCATTATTGTGTACTTTACTTGTATTGCTTTGTTTTGCAGTATTATGTTGTTTAATCACCTTCCTGTGTAAAAACCATGGAGAAAAAGGGAAGTGTGCATTGGTCTGAAGCTGAAAATAAAGGAAACTCTCATGATCACCATAATGTGTACTTTCCCTCTACAAAGTTTTTCCAGTTCACAGCTTTTACCTACTAAAGTCTTCAGAGGGATAATGAACTTTAGTGTCCTGCTAATGAAGTTATGTATATAAAGTGCATTCAGAATGTATTTAAACCCCTTGACTTTTTCCACGTTACAGCCTTATTCTAAAATTGATTTCAAGTGTTTACAGCTTAAGTGATTACAGCTTTGAGTGTTCTTGGGTATGACGCTACAAGCTTGGCACACCTGTATTTGGGGTGTTTCTCCCATTTAAAAAAATGTATATATTCTGCAGATCCCCTCAAGCTCTGTCAAGTTCAATGGGGAGCGTCGCTGCACTGATATTTTCAGGTCTTTCCAGAGATGTTCGATCTGGTTCAGGTCCGGCTTTTGCTGTGCCACTCAAGGACATTCAGAGACTTTTACCAAAGCCACTCTTGCATTGTCCTGGCTGTGCGTTTGGGGTCGTTGTCCTGTTAGAGGGTTAACTTTTGCCCAAGTCAGAGGCCCTGAGCAGGTTTTCATCAAGGATCTTTCTGTACTTTGCTACTTTCATATTTTCCTCGATCCTGACTAGTCTCCCAGTCCTTGCTGCTGAAAAACATCCCCACAGCATGATGCTGCCACCACCGTGCTTCACCGTAGGGAGGGTGCCAGGTTTCCTCCAGATGTTATATTTTGCATTCAGGCTAAAGAGTTCAACCTTGGTTCATCAGACCATAAAATATTGTTTCTCATGGTCTAAGACTTTAGATGCCTTTTGGCAAACTCCAAGTGGGCTGTTGTGCATTTCACCGAGTGGCTTCTGTCTGGCCACTACCATAAAGGCCTGATTGGTGGAGTGCTGCAGAGATGGTTGTCCTTCAGAAAGGGTTTCCCATCTCCACAGAGGAACTCTGGAGCTCTGTCAGAATGACCAATGGGTTCTTGATCACCTCCCTGACCAAGGCCCTTCTCCCCCAATTGCTCAGTTTGACCAGGCAGTCAGCTCTAGGAAGAGTCCTGGTGGTTCCAAACTTCTTGCATTTAATAATGATGGAGGTCACTATATTCTTGGAGACATTTTCGATGCTGCAGAAAGATTTTGGTACCTTTCCCCAGATCTGTGCCTTGACACAAACTTATCTCTGAGCCCTACGGACAATTCCTTTGACCTCATAATGGATTATTGCTCTGACATGCACTTCCAACTGTAGGACATTTTTTTATATAGACCGGTGTGTGTCTTTCCAAATAAGGTTCAATCAATTGAATTCAACACAGGTGGACTCCAAGTTGAAGAAACATCTTTTGACCTTGATGTTTCCATAACTTGATTGGAGTCCACAGGATGCTCCTGAGCTCAATTTCAAGTCTCATAGAAGAGGGTCTGAATAATTAAGGTATTTCTGATTTGTTTATTTTTAATACATTTGCAAACATTTCTACAAACCTGTTTTTGCTTTGTCATTAGGGTTCATAGTGAGTACATGTTTTATTAAATCAATTTTTGAATAGGGCAAATGTAACAAAATGAGGAACAAGTCAAGGGGTCGGAATACTTTTCAAAGGCACTGTATCGTTAGGATGTATGTATTTTTACATAGGCCTGTTGTAAATGTGTATTGTAGCATCTTAATTGCAAAAATAATTATGAACACACAACTTTTAGCTACGGTCATTTGACAGATCATGAACTGTCCATTGTTCAGCACAGCAATTGATAAAACAGGACCATGTTTAAAAAAAACAGTGGTTCTGAGCTCATGTCAATATTACACAGGTAAGCTAACTGTTACAGAAATCAGGAATGCAGAGTCAGTCAGTCAAACACACCACCACCTGTTATGTTGGGTTCCTACTGACCCAAATATGTTAACTTTAAAAAAAAGTGAGGCATAACTTTAACTTGGGTGACAGAAGACTGGACAATCAAAACAGGGAGCAAAGGTTATCAACTGTCTCCTCTTGTAGGGCAAATTAAATGCTATAGCTGTGTTGTGTATGGGACAGCACTGATCTTTTATCTCTATTTCTAGGTGGATGCAAAAAGGATGAGCCCAAAGGCAAAAAGAAGCTATGAACTTTGACTCCATCTTCCAGTGCTCTGTTTTAGATCTGCCAAACAAATTCTATGACATAACATAGATATTTGTAAGTACAGTATAAAAATGTATGTCAGCCATGTTTTTCTCACTGTTTTCAAAAGGAGTAGGCCTAACCTAGCGAACCTAGGTTTGTTTTTCAAATGGAGACCTGCCTTATTACACCCATATAGAGGGGTCTTTGTATTATTTACTACATCAATAAAAGGTCATGTGGCAATGATATCACAGAAACCGCTTGGAAACCAACCACTGCATCATGATGATGGGACCATTTTGCACTTTATACTTTCATCATGGACCTTCAATGTATTGGACACAGTTTCATTGAAATATGATACATTATTTTAAGAAAGTCAACATTTCTATGTATAACATGTTATGTGGACTTGTTGATACAGCCGCTGTCATTTCATTTGACAAATACAGGGCCTATTTAGCTTACAGTCATAGTAGGAATATTGGTTCATGATCAATTAAGTATTACATATTGACCATAAAAATCTCACCTGTTTTCAGACATGGTACCAGTTATTGTTTCTTTTTTTTTTTACACTCTGCTTTCACACAAGCACAATTATCTGCATTGCAAATAGATTGGATAATCAGAAATGTGATGTAGGCTATTATGAAAATACAATACAATTATACATTTAGCTTTTAACCACACCAAATTAGGTTGTCCTATGTTTGTGTATGTTCACAGTTAAAAGTATTGCATTTTGGGAACATTGGTCCAACACAGTGCGCACGTAGTTTCATCCGAACGAGACTTGGCTACACTATATGATTTCTCATTGGCTCTCGCTTGGGTGGTAGCCTAACTCTTGAAACTGAGTGATAAGGGGCTGACGGTAAAAATAGACACGAGATCATGTGTAGTCTATCGTGCACATGTCTACATCAACAGGCGGATAACCCGTATTTGGTTACACCGGACTCAGACTTGAGGGGTATTTTTCCCATCACATAGGCCTACGGGTTGTCGTTTCTACTGCGCTCGGTGCACTAGTGTAGGCAAAACATGTCTCACAAAGCTTGTTACACCAACCCAGGAGCAGGGGTTAAGCGACCCCGTAACGACACAGGGAACAAGTTGACAGTTGTACTTGGTGCACAATGGGGCGATGAAGGGAAGGGAAAAGTGGTCGACTTGTTGGCGACAGAGTCGGACATCATTTGCAGATGCCAGGTGAGGAAATAAGATTAAAACGACTCTTTTTTTCTTATTTGTTCTTTGTAATATTTGCATTTGTTTATTTTGGATAAGTTGCACTTGCAAGATAAGGCAAAGGCGCATATTTTTTTATTTTGACCCAAATTGCTGTATGCACCGGTTATCTTGCAAGTGCCTTAGTATATTTATTTCTGTGAGAAATGTTACACAGTGTACAGTATGTGCCATTGTGCAAAATGTATATATTGATTAATTGTGCAGTCAGGGGTCATAGCGCAATCGTTAACTTTGTTTCCAGGCGCATGAAAGAAAACATACTAAGGCATTCACTATTTCAGCACGGCACCGTAGAATGTTGGGTTGAAAGACACTGCGTTTATAAATAAAAGCACATTCCGGTATGTTGTAATAAGAACCCGGCTCAACAGAAGTTTGGAGCTTGTGTTGACGTGCATAGCGTATCTATACAAGCTCTATTACAGTACGGGCTCGCGGAGACCAGTGCCACAGTGAGCTATACTTTGTCCCAGACAGCCCAGCCCGAGTGGTAAAGGTCTCAGCGATGTCAGTGGCATGCCGCATTCCCTTCAGTCATATGGCCTGATAAATGTCAATGCGCATTGAGGCGCGCAACAGTGTAGGTCATCAGTGTAGTGGTAGACTAACCAACTGTGGTTTACGGAAGGGGACATATTACAGATTTATCGGAAAAGCTGCTGAAAATATATTGCAACCAATAAATGTAACAGTGCGAGTTGAGCCTAGCCATCTAACTATTTGAAGAATTTGACCCATTTTTAGACCACTGTTAGCCTGTCCTTCAGGAATGGATCTCAAGCCTCTCTCGGTTTGCACCCATTTATTTCAGTGGATCCTGGGAAACAGCTAACAATAGGTCTGCATTCCTTTATGCAACTCTAGACCCACCATGGAGGACTGAATGGACACTATCTCTCCGAATTATAACACTGATGTCACCAAAGGGAAACTTCATCGATGTCATAGTTAAGTGACTGACAGAGACATTCAGTCCACCATGGGGTGGGTCTAGAGTTGCATAAAGGAATGCCGAGTAGCATGGTATTCACTAATCATGGCATGTTTGATATAAAATATGTTAAAATCAAGAATCAATTTAAGAAGCTTTAGCATTTTTTACATTTGGTCACTAAAGAGTTACTGCAACAGAAAAATACTGTCTTTCCCCCTGGAATTCCATTTTCATCCGAATTTATCTTGATTTTCTTGAGATGCTTGGGACATCAAGTGAGCACTTTTTCCAGTGATAACACAACACATGAAGTTAGAGAGAACCATTTATTTTGTGTATGTTCTTGTCGACACTGTCGGTGGAGGCCGAAATAATATTCTCAATCCAATAAAGAAAACCATGGCATTTTTGAAGAGTGGTGTTCAATTATCCAAATTGAGAGTGTTGGGCAGCGACAATGGGCAGCAGTGTCCCATGGTCCCAAGGTCACTCAGACTATCACTCTGAGGACTGCGTCTGTGAAGATAAGCCTGTTTTAGTGCATAATGTAATCAAAGAGGAATTTGGGCAAAGTAAAGATACGTCACTGAACTATGACAAACGTGCTAAACCCTCAAGGTTCCAAATTTGACATTCTTCTGAAATAAAATCTTCCTTATTGAATATGTCAAAATGGTGTTTTATCTCCAAACTTTTGTTTGTATGTCTTACTGATATTGTATACTGTAACTATTTTTCGAGATGAATTATTTGATTCTTGCTTCATATTGTTCACTCTCTATTCCTTTTCAGTGCTACAGTAAAACTATTTGGATCAGCACATTCTGGTCTTTTGACTGACAAATCAACACTGGTTGATTTGTTAGAAAGTAACCTTAGAAATATGGCAGGGTGAATCTACAGTGCCTGCCGAAAGTATTCGGTCCCCTTGAACTTTGCGACCTTTTGCCACATTTCAGGCTTCAAACATAAAGATATAAAACTGTATTTTTTTGTGAAGAATCAACAACAAGTGGGACACAATCATGAAGTGGAACGACATTTATTGGATATTTCAAACTTTTTTAACAAATCAAAACCTGAAAAATTGGGCGTGCAAAATTATTCAGCCCCCTTAAGTTAATACTTTGTAGCTCCACCTTTTGCTGCGATTACAGCTGTGAGTCGCTTGGGGTATGTCTCTATCAGTTTTGCACATCGAGAGACTGACATTTTTTCCCATTCCTCCTTGCAAAACAGCTCGAGCTCAGTGAGGTTGGATGGAGAGCATTTGTGAACAGCAGTTTTCAGTTCATTCCACAGATTCTCGATTGGATTCAGGTCTGGACTTTGACTTGGCCATTCTAACACCTGGATATGTTTATTTTTGAACCATTCCATTGTAGATTTTGCCTTATGTTTTGGATCATTGTCTTGTTGGAAGACAAATCTCCGTCCCAGTCTCAGGTCTTTTGCAGACTCCATCAGGTTTTCTTCCAGAATGGTCCTGTATTTGGCTCCATCCATCTTCCCATCAATTTTAACCATCTTCCCTGTCCCTGCTGAAGAAAAGCAGGCCCAAACCCTGATACTGCCACCACCATGTTTGACAGTGGGGATGGTGTGTTCAGGGTGATGAGATGTGTTGCTTTTATGCCAAACATAATGTTTTGCATTGTTGCCAAAAAGTTCAATTTTGGTTACATCTGACCAGAGCACCTTCTTCCACATGTTTGGTGTGTCTCCCAGGTGGCTTGTGGCAAACTTTAAACAACACTTTTTATGGATATCTTTAAGAAATGGCTTTTTTCTTGCCACTCTTCCATAAAGGCCAGATTTGTGCAATATACGACTGATTGTTGTCCTATGGACAGAGTCTCCCACCTCAGCTGTAGATCTCTGCAGTTCATCCAGAGTGATCATGGGCCTCTTGGCTGCATCTCTGATCAGTCTTCTCCTTGTATGAGCTGAAAGTTTAGAGGGACGGCCAGGTCTTGGTAGATTTGCAGTGGTCTGATACTCCTTCCATTTCAATATTATCGCTTGCACAGTGCTCCTTGGGATGTTTAAAGCTTGGGAAATCTTTTTGTATCCAAATCCGGCTTTAAACTTCTTCACAACAGTATCTCGGACCTGCCTGGTGTGTTCCTTGTTCTTCATGATGCTCTCTGAGCTTTTAACGGACCTCTGAGACTATCACAGTGCAGGTGCATTTATACGGAGACTTGATTACACACAGGTGGATTGTATTTATCATCATTAGTCTTTTAGGTCAACATTGGATCATTCAGAGATCCTCACTGAACTTCCGGAGAGAGTTTGCTGCACTGAAAGTAAAAGGGGCTGAATAATTTTGCACGCCCAATTTTTCAGTTTTTGATTTGTTAAAAAAGTTTGAAATATCCAATAAATGTCGTTCCACTTCATTATTGTGTCCCACTTGTTGTTGATTATATACAAAAAATACAGTTTTATATCTTTGTTTGAAGCCTGAAATGTGGCAAAAGTTCGCAAAGTTCAAGGGGGCCGAATACTTTCGCAAGGCACTATATGAAGCTTCTGCTGATGACAGATATGTCTTAATGTGTATTTATGTGATTGGCATTAAAAAGTGTTAGCATTTGCACGTTTAGTTTCCTCTTTGGCATTGAGGAAGGAAGGGATTGAGACTGGTATTGGTAAACCCAGCCAAGAGCTGCCTAGTGACGCAAGCCTACCAGACTAACTAAAAAAAATTGTATGCTTGCTTCGAGGTAAGCAACACTGAAGCATGCATGAGAGCACCAGCTGTTCCGGACGACTGTGTGATCACGCTCTCTGTAGCCGATGTGAGCAAGACCTTTAAACAGGTCAACATTCACAAGGCGGGGTGTCAGGGAAAAATTACATACTTACTTGATTTGTTTGATATTAATGGTAAACAATTATATATTTAACTAAGAGTAAGGCTGAGTTTTTATGGTGTCCACTCTAGCTTCCTGCAGATAGTCTGTGCATTGAGGAAATGTATTTTACTAGAGGGCTATAAAACTTTACAGCCACATTCCTTTCTGTGACCAGTGGTGCACTGGGGAGATGTTTTCCATGGAAAGGATGTGGGGTGGTTGTAACTGGGATAGAGATGGACTGGAACAAAGGGTCCTAGACATCCTGGCATTAGGGAAATTAAGCCAGGGTTGGGGGTTAGAACAACACCAATGACAGGATGAACCCAAAGTGGCTTATGATGCTTTTTGATCTGCCTGAGAAGGATGGAACTAAACATTCTTAGTGTCCTACATAAGATGTCTGTTTTTTATTTTTAGGGAAGCTCTCAGCAACACAACTGAGAGTGTGCGGTCGATGGTTTCATTATTGCAATAACTAATCGATGTTGAATAAAAATGATTGTTTGAATAATTGTCCGTCAATAAAATGCATTTATAAAGCCCTTTTTATATCACAAGGTGTTGTACAGAAACCCAGCCTAAAACCCCAAACAGCAAGCAATGCAGGTGTAGGAGTACGGTGGCTAGGAAAAACTCCCTAGAAAGGCCAGAACCTAGGAAGGAACCTAGAGAGGAACCAGGCTATGAGTGGTGGCCAGTCCTCCTCTGACTGTGCCGGGAATTTTAACAGAACATGACCAAGATGTCTAAATGTTCAGTAGATGAGGGTCAAATAATAATAATCACAGTGGTTGTAGAGGGTGCAACAGGTCAGCACCTCAAGAGTAAATGTCAGTTGGCTTTTAATAGTGTATCATTCAAGTATTTCTACCGCTTCTACTGTCTCTAGAGAGTTGAAAACAGCAGGTCTGGGACAGGTAGCATGTCCGGTGAACAGGTCAGAGTTCCATAGCTGCAGGCAGAACAGTTGAAACTGGAGCAGCAGCACAACCAAGTGGACTGGGGACAGCAAGGAGTCATCAGGCCAGTTAGTCCTGAGGCATGATCTTAGGGCTCAGGTCCTCTGAGTGAGTGAGTGAGTGAGTGAGTGAGTGAGTGAGTGAGTGAGTGAGTGAGTGAGTGAGTGAGTGAGTGAGTGAGTGAGTGAGTGAGTGAGAGAGAGAGAGAGAATTAGAGAGAGCATACTTAAATTCACACAGGACACCGGATAGACAGGGGAAATACTCCAGATATAACAGACTGACCCTAGCCCCCCGACCCGTAAACTATTGCAGCATAAATACTGGAGGTTGAGACAGGAGGGGTCGGGAGACACTGTGGCCCCGTCCGATGATACCCCCGGACAAGGCCAAACAGGCAGGATATTACCCCACCTACTTTGCCAAAGCACAGCCCCCACACCACTAGAGGGATCTCTTCAACCACCAACTTACCATCCTGAGACAAGGCCGAGTATAGCCCACGAAGATCTCCCCCAATGCACAACCCAAGGGGGGGCGCCAACCCGGACAGGCAGACCACGTCAGTGACTCAACCCACTCAAGTGACGTACCCCTCCTAGGGATGGCAAGGAAGAGCACCAATAAGCCAGTCACTCAGCTCCTGTAATAGGGTTTGAAGCAGAGAATCCCAGTGGAGAGAGGGGAACTTGCCAGGTTCAGGAGGCCTGTGTCTTGTGACCGTAGCGTACGTGTAGGTATGTACGGCAGGACCAAATCGGAAAGATAGGTAGGAGCAAGCCCATGTAATGCTTTGTAGGTTAGCAGAAAAACCTTGAAATCAGCCCTTCCCTTAACAGGAAGCCAGTGTAGAGAGGCTAGCACTGGAGTAATATGATCCAATGTTGTGGTTATAGTCAAGATTCTAGCAGCCGTGTTTAGCCCTAACTGAAGTGTATTTAGTGCTTTATCCAGGTAGCCGGAAAGTAGAGCATTGCAGTAGTCTAACCTAGAAGTAACAAAAGCATGGATGAATTTTTCTGCATCATTTTTGGACAGAAAGTTTCTGATTTTTGCAATGTTAGGTAGATGTAAAAAAGCTGTCCTTGAAACACTCTTGATGTGTTATGTGTTAGTCAAAAGAGAGATCAGGGTCTAGAGTAACGCCGAGGTCCTTCAAAGATTTATTTGAGATGACTGTACAACCATCAAGATTCATTTTCAGATTCAACAGAAGATCTCATTGTTTCTTGGGACCTAGAACAAGCATCTCTGTTTTGTCAAAGTTTAAAAGTACAACATTTGCCACCATCCACTTCCTTATGTCTGAAACACAGGCTTCCAGGGAGGGAAATTTGGGGCTTCACCATGTTTCATCGAAATGTACAGCTGTATGTCATCCGCATAGCAGTGAAAGTTAACATTATGTTTCCGAATGACATCCCCCACGAGGTAAAATATATAGTGAAAGCAATAGTGGTCCTAAAACAGAACCTTGAGGAACACCAAAATGTACAGTTGATTTGTCAGAGGACAAACCATCCACAGAGACAAACTGATATCTTTCCGACAGATAAGATCTAAACCAGGCCAGAACTTGTCCGTGTAGACCAATTTGGGTTTCCAATCTCTCCAAAAGATTATGGTGATCGATGGTATCAAAAGCAGCACTAAGGTCTAGGAGCACTAGGACAGATACAGAGCCTCGGTCTGACGCCATTAAATGGTCATTTACCACATTCACAAGTGCAGTCTCAGTGCTATGATGGGGTCTAAAACCAGACTGAAGCGTTTCGTATACATTGTTTGTCTTCAGGAAGACAGTGAGTTGCTGCGCAACAACTTTTCAACCATTTTTGAGAGGAATGGGAGATTCGATATAGACCAATTCGTTTTTTATATTTTCTGGGTCAAGGTTTGACTTTTTCAAGAGAGGCTTTATTACTGCCACTTTTAGTGAGTTTGGTACACATCCGGTGGATAGAGAGCCGTTTATTATAGTCAACATAGGAGGGCCAAGCACAGGATGCAGCTCTTTCAGTAGTTTAGTTGGAATAGGGTCCAGTATGCAGCTTGAAGGTTTAGAGGCCATAATTATTTTCATCAACGTGTCAAGATATATAGTAGTAAAAACTTGAGTCTCTCCCTTGATCCTAGGTCCTAGAGTTGTGCAGACTCAAGACAACTGAGCTTTGGAGGAATATGCAGATTTAAAGAGGAGTCCGTAATTAGCTTTCTAATGATAATGATCATTCCTCAAAGAAGTTCATGAATTTATCACTGCTGAAGTGAAAGCCATCCTCTCTTGGGGAATGCTGCTTTTTAGTTAGCTTAGCGACAATATAATTTTTTCTGGGGGGGGATTGTTCTTATTCTCCTCAATTAAGTTGGATAAATAGGATGATCGAGCAGTAGTGAGGGTTCTTCGATACTGCACGGTAATGTCTTTCCAAGCTAGTCGGGAGACTTCCAGTTTGGTGTAGCGCCATTTCCATTCCAATTTTCTGGAAGCTTGCTTCAGAGCTCGGATATTTTCTGTATACCAGGGAGATAGTTTCTTATGATAAATGTTTTTGTTTTTAGGGGTGCGACTGCATCTAGGGTATTGCGCAAGGTTAAATTGAGTTCCTCAGTTAGGGGGTTAACTGATTTTTGTACTCTGACATCCTTGGGTAGGTGGAGGGAGTCTGGAAGGGCATCTAGGAATCTTTGGGTTGTCCCAGAATTTATAGCAGAGCTTTTGATGATCCCTGGTTGGGGTCTGAGCAGATTATTTGTTCTGATTGCAAACATAATAAAATGCTGGTCCGATAGTCCAGGATTATGAGGAAAAACATTAACATCCACAACATTTATTCCACGGGACAAAACTAGGTCCAGAATATGACTGTGGCAGTGAGTAGGTCCGGAGACATGTTGGACAAAACCCACTGAGTCGGTGATGGCACTGAAAGCCTTTTGGAGTGGGTCTGTGTTCACTTTTCTGTGTGAATATTAAAGTCACCAAAATGTGAATATTATCTGCCATGACTACAAGGTCCGATAGGAGTTCAGGGAACTCAGTGAGGAACGCTGTATATGGCCCAGGAGGCCTGTAAACAGTAGCTATAAAAAGTCATTGAGTAGGCTGCATAGATTTTATGACTAGAAGCTCAAAAGATTAAAAGTTTTTTTTTTGCTATCATAAATGTTCTGCGCGGGGTATATGGTCACTAGTGTAACCAGGAGGTGAGGCCTCTTTTAAATTCATCAGGCTTAAGCCATGTTTCAGTCAGGCCAATCACATCAAGATTATGATCAGTGATTAGTTCATTGACTATAACTGCCTTGGAAGTGAGGGATCTAACAATATATAATAATAATATAATAATATATGCCATTTAGCAGACGCTTTTATCCAAAGCGACTTACAATCATGTGTGCATACATTCTACGTATGGGTGGTCCCGGGAATCGAACCCACTACCCTGGCGTTACAAGCGCCATGCTCTACCAACTGAGCTACAGAGGACCATAACATTAAGTAGCCCTAGTTTGAGATGTGAGATATCACAATCTCTTTCAATAATGGCAGGAATGGAGAAGGTCTTTATTCCAGTGTGATTGCTAAGGCGATCACCGCCATGTTTAGTTTTGCCCAACCTAGATCGAGGCACAGACACGGTCTCAATGGGGATAGCTGAGCTGACTACACTGACTGTGCTAGTGGCAGGCACCACTAAACTGTCAGGCTGGCTAACATCCTGCTGCCTGGCCTGCACCCTATCTCATTGTGGATCTAGGGGAGTTAGAGCCCTGTCTATGTTGGTAGATAAGATGAGAGCACCCCTCCAGCTGGAGTCCGTCACTCCTCAACAGGCCAGGCTTGGTCCTGTTTGTGGGTGAGTCCCAGAAAGAGGGAAAATTATCTTCAAATTCTATCTTTTGGGAGGGTCAGAAAACAGTTTTCAACCAGCGATTGCGTTGTGAGACTCTGCTGTAGAGCTCATCACTCCCCCTAACTGGGAGGGGGCCAGAGACAATTACTCGATGCCGACACATCTTTCTAGCTGATTTACACGCTGAAGCTATGTCGTGCTTGGGACCTCTGACTGTTTCATCCTAATATCATTAGTGCAGATGTGGATAACAATATCCCTATACTCTCTACACTCACCAGTTTTAGCTATAGCCAGCTTGGCCTTAATGTCGGTAACCCTGCCCCCTGGTAAATAGTGTATGATCGCTGGATGATTCGTTTGAATTCTAATACTGTGGGTAATGGAGTCGCCAATGACTAGGGTATTCAATTTGTCAGAGCTAATGGTAGGAGGCTTCGGC
The DNA here is from genome assembly GCF_021184085.1 of Oncorhynchus gorbuscha. NCBI lineage: Eukaryota > Metazoa > Chordata > Actinopteri > Salmoniformes > Salmonidae > Oncorhynchus > Oncorhynchus gorbuscha. The sequence goes on from NC_060186.1 coordinate 55,884,706, forward strand.
ATCTCAGACCCCGTAATGGGTGGAGTAGAGACCAGAGAAGGCTCTGCCTTTGACTCCAACCCATTGCTTACTGGGGAGAACCGGTTGAAAGTGTCTGTCAGCTGAATGAGCGACACCGGTTGAGCATTCCTACAGGATATCCTTCCGAAGCCATGAGAAAATTGTCCAGCTGCAGGGACTGTGTGAGTGGATTTATACTACTTTCTGTACTTACTGGTGGCACAGACGCTGTTTCATCCTTTCCTACACTTAAATTACCCTTGCCTAACATTTACATCTGAAGCTGGGCTTGCAGCACAGCTATCCTCGCCATAAGGCGATCATTCCCCTGTAAATTATGAGTACAGCGACTGCAATTAGAAGGCATAATGTTAATGTTACTACTTAGCTTTGGCTGATGGAGGTCCTGACGAATCACGTACAGATAAAGTGTCCTGGGTGAAAAAGTTGAATGAAAAAAGTTGAGCGAGGGAAAAACTAAAAATATAAACTGTAATTAAAAAGCAAAAACCATAAAGTTGGCAAGTAGCAAAGTAAGGTTAGCAACAAACCGCACGTAAACAAGTCTACAAGTTGTGACCGGTGTCTCTCTTAGTACTGAAATTTCCACTACAGGGGCCAGACAGATTACCAGGACGTGTATTCAGAGCATATGCGGACCAACTGGCAAGTGTCTTCACTGACATTTTCAACCTCTCACTGACGGAGTCTGTAATACCAACATGTTTCTTGCAGACCATCATAGTCCCTGTGCCAAAGAAGCAAAGGTAACCTGCCTAAATTATTACCGCCCCGTAGCACTCACGTCGGTCGCCATGAATGGCTTTGAAATTCGTATACCGCCCCAACAGATCCACAGATGACGCAATCTCAATCGACAACAGCTCAGCATTTTACACCCTGTGCCCACAAAGCTCATCACTAAGCTAAGGACCCTGGGACTAAACACCTCCCTCTGCAACTGGATCCTGGACTTCCTGACGGGCCGTCCCCAGGTGGTAAGGGTAGGTAACAACACATCTGACACGCTGATCTTCAACAATGGGGCCCCTCAGGGGTGCGTGCTTAGTCCCTTCCTGTACCCCCTGTTCACCCACGACTGCGTGGCCAAGCATGACTCCAACACCATCATTAAATTTGCTGATGACACAACAGTGGTAGGCCTGATCACCGACAACGATGAGACAGCCTATAGGGAGGAGGTAAGAGACCTGGCAGTGTGATGCCAGGACAACAACATCTCCCTCAATGTGAGCAAGACAAAGGAACTGATTGTGGATTACAGGAAAAGGAGGGCCAAACAGACCCCCATTAACATTGACGGGGCTGTAGTGGAGTGGGTTGAGAGTTTAAACTTCCTTGGTGTCCACCAACAAACTAGAATGGTCCAACCACACCAAGACAGTGGTGAAGAGGGCACGACAACACCTTTTCCACCTCAGGAGACTGAAAAGATTTGGCATGGGTCCCCAGATCCTCAAAAAGTTATACAGATGCACCATCAAGAGCATCCTGACCAGTTACATCACTGCCTGGTATGGCACCTGCTCCTCATCTGACTGTAAGGTGCTACAGAGGGTAGTGCGTACAGCCCAGTACATCACTGGGGCCAAGCCTCCTGCAATCCAGGACCTATATAATAGGCAGTGCCAAGTCATAGACTGTTCTCTCCGCTACCGCACGGCAAGCGGTACCGGAACGCCAAGTCTAGGTCCAAAAGGCTTCTTAACAGCTTCTACCCCCAACCCATAAGACTGCTGAACAATTAATCAAATGGCCACCTCAAATCAAATCAAATTTATTTATATAGCCCTTCGTACATCAGCTGATATCTCAAAGTGCTGTACAGAAACCCAGCCTAAAACCCCAAACAGCAAGCAATGCAGGTGTAGAAGCACGGTGGCTAGGAAAAACTCCCTAGAAAGGCCTATTTGCATTGGACTATTTGCATTGACCCCTCCCCCCCTTTGTTTTTATACTGCTGCTACTTGCTGGTTATTGTCTATGCATAGTCAATTTACCCCTACCTGTATGTACAAATTACCTCAACTAACATTTACCCCCGCACATTGACTCGGTACCGGCACCCCCTGTATATAGCCTTGTTATAGTTTTTTTATTGTGTTACTTTAAAAAATATATATTCTTATTTCTTAACTCTATTTCTTGAACTGCATTGTTGGTGATAAATACAATTAGATTTGATTCGATAAATCTGTGGTCCCACTGGTGGAGACGTAAGGAAGGTTCCTGCAGAAGGACAGGAGTGAAATGAAGCTGCAGAGGAGATACTGGAAGTAACAACATACACATTACTTTTAGGACAATGATAAAATGTCCATATAGGTAACATTTAGAGTCCTCAAAGATTATTCAAATGGGCTCACTTCTGTCTCCATCTATGCATCATTCAACAAGCAAAAGAAAATAGTGAACTGTATCCTTTGTGCTAAGGAAGAGTTTGGGCTTGTCACTAGTTTACTGCTAAGGATCTATTTGTCCCTGGTTGCACAGATAAGAGGGTGTCCATTTGGGATGCCCCTCTTTCTCTAGTGTGCCTGCCAGGCCCAGGGGATAAGGAGGAGTTACATGCCTGGGGAATCTTGGATACATTAGAAGGGCATACTGCCCCGATCACTGCTGCTGCTAAAATAGCTTCTACTCTAGTACTGTAGATTGTGGGTTAGTTTGATGTGGAAAGACCTACTGTATTTCCCCAGGCACCCCGCAGGCATGTTATAGTGTGACCAACCAGTCTTGTGTATCTACAGACAGTGGATAATTGTTGGATGGGATAAACTAACCCATACAGTTATCACATTCCTGAGTGCCCTCTCTGTTCTTCTTGTTTTCTGGCCACAGGGCGGTAACAACGCAGGTCACACGGTGGTGGTGGATGGGAAGGAATATGACTTCCACCTCCTACCCAGCGGGATCATCAACTCCAAAGCTCTTTCCGTGATCGGTGTGTACATCCCTATTCCTTGTCTTCAGCAGCTTGCACTGACCAGTTACTCGGCTCTTTGGTTTGCCAGTTGTCGGCCTACCATCCAACCATAGCCCACTCTGTATTCTTACACAGATAATCCCTTCTGTCTCTGCAGGCAATGGTGTGGTCATTCATCTGCCAGGCTTGTTTGAAGAAGCTGAAAAAAATGAAAAGAAAGGTGGGAAGATTTTGATATCAACATTAAGTAGCGTAATTGGCCTATAGTTTGTCTTAGAATGTGCATGTTGATAATCCATTTAGAAAGGAACAGCAAATGAGAGAACAGAGTGATTTTTCCTAACTACTTTATGTTTCCATCCCACAGGCCTTAAAGACTGGGAGAAGAGACTGATCATCTCAGACAGGGCCCACATTGGTAACTAACAATCTTATTGGAAAACAGCTGCATTTAGAGGAGAGGGCAAAGGACATATAGTTCAGATAGTGCTAAAAACAGATAAAACAAACACAGTTGTTTGTTGAGAGTAACAGATGTGGTGTGATAGGATATAATTGATTATTGCTGATTGCCCACCAATCAATTGCTGATTGATTTATGCTATGCACTTTTTACAGTTACTGTAGGTTTTGTAACAATATGGCAATGCAATATTTAATATAGTTTGTGTTGTGACAACAGTTTGACATTGATCACCAGCTGTGAGATGTGGTGAGATGATTTTAAGAATACTTTTGTACAGTGCTGGTTAACAGTTGTTGCAGATAATTTTAGGACATGGGAGAGACATTTATCCCATACTCTTACATGTTGCTCACATGTTCCGGTGGCATGTTCTGCTGATGACAGGCATATGTTTGTATCCGTGGTGTGAAATAACCTGTGTACCCTTTGGACAGTGTTTGACTTCCACCAGGCAGTTGACGGGCTCCAGGAGGTACAGAGACAAGCACAGGAAGGGAAAAAGTAGGAACTGGAAATTATACCTTTTTTCTGTAGGACTCAAACAACACTTTACTAAAGCCTGCAGGTGTAATGCATTATGATGCATTTAGAATGCATTGTAAAACGTGTCATAAATTGTGATACCTGTATAAAAGCATGCGATGCTTGTAACACGTTGTTAAGCATTACCTGCATGCTTTAAGTAAAGTGTTACCAGATTAATTGTTTTATAAGAATCATAATTCCTGTAGTTTTGAAATGCTTTATATTCCTCAAATATAGTGTTGTAATTCATAATTTACTTCATACAGTATTGGAACCACAAAGAAAGGCATCGGACCAACCTACTCGAGCAAAGCATCACGTACGGGGCTGCGTATCTGTGACCTTCTAGCTGATTTCAAAGACTTTTCTATGAGGTAAGTCTCACCTTCACTCACAGAGGCTGAGGGTTATGGGGAGTGCCAGTTTGGCATTTGGCTCTCTGGACAATGGGAACATTTATTATGGACATATTGCTACAGTATATTCATGTTCTTCTGATGGTGGCTTGGTTCTAGGTTCAAGAACCTTGCCCAGCAGTACCAGGCCATGTTCCCCACACTGGAGGTAGATGTTGACGGTCAACTGAAGAAATTAAAGGTGGATTTCATGAAGTGTGCATTTTCTATGTGTTTGTGTTGACATGTCGATGGGGTAAATACCCCTCAGCTAGTAGAAAAAGTATGTCATAATTGTAACAGAGTGGACACACTCATAACTCATCATCATCAACCCATAATAACCATGAAATCCTCTCAGTCATGGGGTGAGGTCTAAATTTAGCATCGGAGAAGCAGATGATAATTACAGTAGCTCTGCTCTCATGATCCATCTATCCATACAGTAGGAACAAATCAAATCTTGCATCCTGTCTAATCATATAGGAGTATGCTGAGCGGATTAGACCCATGGTGCGAGACGGTGTCTATTTCATGTACGATGCTATTAATGGACCCCCTAAGAAGATTCTGGTGGAGGGCGCGAACGCTGCCCTGCTTGACATTGACTTTGGTAAGGGAATTCTGTACTCCCCTATGGCTGACTGTATGAGACGGTTATAGACGCATGATCATGAGTAAGCACTGTTAGCCCAAGAGTCATGGTACTCACTACAGTTAGTCGCTCTGGATAAGAGTGTCTGCTAAATTACTCAAGTATAATAGTTTGTTCATAGGCATGGTATGTTTCCTTAGAATGGGTTTGTGTTTGGTTTATTAAGATAGGCTCAACAACTATTTGGGTCGACACAGTCCTTGTTTACACCTGTTGACACAACCACATATACAATAGTAAATAGTAAATGATCTGGTGCACATCCAGGAGGCTATCAGAAATGCATCCCTTTAGAATGTTGCTCTCGTCTCCCAGGAACCTACCCATTTGTGACATCATCAAACTGTACCGTGGGTGGTGTATGTACCGGACTGGGCATCCCCCCTCTGAACATTGGTGATGTGTATGGGGTGGTGAAGGCCTACACCACTAGAGTGGGCATCGGGGCGTTCCCTACAGAACAACTCAATGTGAGTCAAACCCCAAACATGATACACTAAATGCAAGTAAGAGGGGCTATAGAGTGAAGAACATAATGTCAGAATACAAACGCAAAGTAGTCAAGACTACACAGAATAGAGTAGTTGAAGGTCTGATTGCTCAGACCAGCTTCTCTGCTGTCATCTGTCCTTACAGGAGGTTGGAGAGCTGCTGCAGACGCGGGGCCATGAGGTGGGCGTGACCACAGGGAGGAAGAGACGCTGTGGTTGGCTGGATCTGGTCATCCTGCGTTACGCCAACATGATCAACGGCTTCACTGCGTGAGTGTCGCAGCAGGGTTTGCCCTGCCCCGAATGTTGTGCAGTCCTGTTACATTTATAGAAAATTTGGGCCACATTGCCACCTACTGGATCTTACGTGGGGGGTGGGGGGGGGCTGGAGAGGAGAGATACATGTTCAATTTTTTCCTTGTTTTTCAATCACAGGTTTGCATTAACCAAACTTGATATCCTTGATGTGATGGATGAAATCAAAGTGGGAGTGTCTTATAAGCTCAATGGCAAAAAGATTCCCTATTTCCCAGGTAAGACTGACTGAATTTAGTAGTGTATATATTCCTGTATAAATGTATGTGATGAAAGAAGTTGTTGGCTTTATAAGATTAATTTGTACATTTTTTCCACTAAACCTTTCTCCATGGACTGTATGACCCATGTCTCCTCCCTGTCTTCTCAGCTAACATGGACATCTTGCAGAAAGTGGAAGTGGAGTACGAGAAACTGCCTGGCTGGAAGAGTGACACCTCAGCCTGTAGGAAGTGGGAAGATCTGCCTGTCAAAGCCCAGAACTACATCCGCTTTGTGGAGATCCACGTTGGCGTACCCAGTAAGTATTCTATTCCAGATTTAGAACCTACATGCTGTTTTAAAAATAATGAGATCAATACATAAAAACTTTTCAATGGCTCTTAATCAACGTTTTCTCTTTCCAGTCAAATGGGTTGGAGTGGGCAAGGCCAGGGAGTCTATGATCCAGATGTTCTAGGACACAAGACCTTCCTCCATCCTTCCTCTCTCCATGAAGGTGAATTGAGGTGCTATTGCTTTATCTGCCCTGGTCAGATTTCCTCTGTTTTGAAAATATTTTTCCTACTATACGGGGCTGGCGCAGCCACACAAAGTGAGCAAATATGAGACTTTGAGACATGTTCAGAAAATACTTATATTGATTGTGTCACAGTGGCCCTTCTCTGTTAGAATTTACAAACCATGAAATGATTTTAGGTGAGTTCAGATAGACTTGTTTATGTCCCAATTCCTTTCTTTTCACTGATATAGCATTTGAGTATTTTGCAAAATATTGCTTTGATTTGACATTACTGTCATGTCAGGTAGCCTACGCTGTTTAGACTTGAATGAACCTTGGCCAGTATCTGATGCCTAAAGCTTGCATGCCGATGTAGAACCACAGCTGAAAAAACTATTTTGAACAATGTGTAATGGCCAGAATTATGTAGCCATGAGTATAACATTTGATTTTTTATTTAACTAGGCACTTCAGTTAAGAACCAATTCTTATTTATAATGACGGCCTACCAAGAGGCAGGGACGTGGGCTGGGAGAAATAAAAAGTTGGACGAAAGACACATCACAACAAGAGAGACACCACAACACATAAAGATACTTATATACATAACAATAATAATAAAGATACATAAGATACAATACATAAAGAGAGACCTAAGACAACAACACAGTATGGCAGCAACACAACACAGCATGGTAGCAACACAACATGACAACAACACGGAAGCGGCACAACATGGCAGCAGCACAACATGGAGGCAGCACAAACATGGTGCAAACATCGTTGGGCACAGACAACAGCACAACGGGCCAGAAGGTAGAGACAACAATACATCATGTGAAGCAGCCACAAGTGTCAGTAAGCTTGTCCATGATTGAGTCTTCGAATGTAGAGATGTTGTGGTCTAGGTGTAAATGATGTGTCCTGTATCATGTTGTCCACATTTTGTTGAAAGCACATTTTTTTTTGCTTCTGTGACACATTTGATGATATAAACATAGCCTGGTTCCTCTCTAGGTTTCTTCCTAGGTTTTGGCCTTTCTAGGGAGTTTTTCCTAGCCACCGTGCTTCTACACCTGCATTGCTTGCTGTTTGGGGTTTTAGGCTGCGTTTCTGTACAGCACTTTGAGATATCAGCTGATGTACAAAGGGTTATATAAATAAATTAGATTTGATTTGATAAAACAAATGTATTTTTGTACCAATCAAATCTCAGTCCTGATGTATTTTTGCACACGTCAAATTTCAGTTTTTCGTAATATTATGTCCCCCATTGATACTGTACTATAACAGCTAAGATGGCACTGTGATACCCCAAAAGTTATCTAGTGCAATGTTGTTACAAGTAGAAATCTTTAAGAAGTGGAAATCTGATATGCAAATAAATCTGTTATATTGCACAATTGATCTGTTGTGTTTTGTCTATTTTGTCTCTGGCTCACCATTCTGTCAAGAAAAGATACAAATAGTCACAACTCTGGTGAATACTGAGGAAATAGTGTCATCTGCTGGACTAGGTTATTTTAATTGGATACAGTCTGAAGCGGTTTCCTCCCTATCTCTGGCTGCATTTACACAGGTAGACAAATTTGGATCTTATTGATCACTAATTGGTCTTTTGACCAATCAGACCAGCTCTGAGTAAGCTCTGATGTGAAAACATCTGATGTGATTGATCAAAAGACCAATTAGTGGAAAGAAGATCAGAAGGCCTGTGTAAACAGCCGAAGATAAGGGAGAGGAAACCACTTCTGACTGTTGCAGCCTCCTTTCCTTTATCTGTTGTCATGACGTTGCCCTCTTTGAGTACAGCGAGCACCATCCCCCGCTCTCTGCTTCTACAACCAGACTGCTGTGGTCAGAGGTCATAAATTCCTGAGAAGACCTCATGGACACACAGTATTAGAGAGAGGGTAAACTTTCACAGAGGACAAAGGAAATCCTTCCATCTCGCAGAACGTGATGTACTAACAAATTTCATGTTCCAGAGAAAGGTTAAAAGATCGGTGAAGAATACAGCTACGAAGTGGTGCGTTTATCACAACTTGGGAAGCTCATGGGAGATGGTATGACCATTTTCCATAACGCTGTTTATATAATAGCCTCAGATATGAGGTTTACATCTAATTGTTGTATAAGATGAATGAGTGAGTATGATACTGTTTGTATAATGGTGTAAGATGATTGTGGAGTGTTTAATGAAGAAAAATACAATTCCCTTTTGATTTGAACTAAATCAGAGGACCGCCGCTGAGCACAGTTTGGGCCAGACATCCTAGGACAGCCCCTTTTCTGCCATTCTGAATAAAACTCAACTTTGAGAAATTATCACCAGACCATGTTTTTCTCCATTAGGGTAGGACTACGGTTGTAGACCAAGCTTACCTCAATTACGAGATGGCTAAATGTTGTTGAAACTTTTAACCACACCACGTGGTTAAACTCTTAGACTATCGATACCGACAGAATAAGAACAAGTCTTTGATATTGATTTACTAGTCTGCAGCTAGGAATTTGGTATCTTTCAACGCAAAGAATGACAACCGCCGAAACATCCATTCTATAACGAATGTCACTTTAAACTATCCCCTCTAACCAAGATAGAGAGAGGGAGGGAGACAGAAAATTCTACCAAAAGAAAGACTTTTCACCAGCGATCAAGACGACACACTGAGTGTAAATATATATATTGTTTGCAATTGTTCCCGATTGAGTGAGCGTTCATGTGTAAGGGATTAGCATTTTAATTGTTATAATTAACTTTGTAGGGACTTCTTAGTCGATCCCCATTGCCCCTTTGTCTAACAAGCTGCCATCCGGTTCAGCCCACTAGGGCACATGCTATCATTTCATGGAACCATATTTACTGTTTGTTTATGCATTTCTGTGAATTACTTAGTTAGTAATAAATACATAATTTAAGACAATTGATGTATGGATGACTCATAGTGAAGACTGGGTTCGTGCAGATAACCAGCAATTTACGACGTTTGGAATGAGACTAACATGAGGTCAAATAAATAAATAATTAATCAGAAGACTATTGATCAGATATTAAAATATCTGAAAGGTTATATTAGGAAATTATAACCTTGTAATCTGAATATTTTTCCTTGGTGCCCCTATTTCCTAGTTAACTACAGTTACACGATTAATTCGTTTGATCGCATTATACTAATTACAGGGAATCTTTGATAAAACTATGTCTTGAATTTAATGATAGTAAAGACACGACACTGTTCTAATCTGAGAACACAATAGGTGTAACAGTACATAGTTGGAAGCAAGTCCCTTGAATGACATTTTACTATCAGAACTTAAAATCCCTCTATTTATTTGGCACTGGTGTGGATTGCAACCTGCTACGGATCAGTGGTGATGGGAACTTTGTCTTCATTTGGTCTCATCAGAAAGTCTAGTACCACTACACCACTGCTCCTGTGCTCCTGTTTGGACGTTGAGGTTATCTGATTAAGACCCTTTCAAATTAAATCCCAGCCACGTTTACCACACCTGCTCCCCATGACCCTTCCTCTCCCCTCCGAGTGTCACCCCAGAAGGCCACCGCCACCACTGTCACTTCCCTGAAAATAGCCAGTTACTGTGACCCAGGGATGGCCTGTTTAACGAGAAGGTTAGGGAAAATTAGATAAGACCCTGCTGGAGTTTCTCATTCGGTAAGCAAGGGGCCATTTTGGCTCTTTTATTGACAATAAATCCATAGTTGCTGTGAGAAACTGTTCCTGGAATTGTGTCCCTGCAGGGGAGGAACACTAGGTCTTTCCATCTGTCTCGCCACTTAACGTCTCAGCCTCTCCTTGGACATTTATTCATTTATTTATTATTTATGTGTTTCTGCCTTGTTTTCAGGATGTTTGTTTTCTGGATGCAAGTCCCTGATGTGTTCCTCTGCTCCAGCAGGAGCCAGTACTAATCTAATGTTGAAACAGTTCATACCTTCACTTCTGGCTTTATACTGGATGTTGGATGGGCATTTCATTGACGATGATGAGGAGGATATCCACATTTTCTTTCTTCTAATTTAATTTACAATATGCTAGAGTCTGCGTTGCAGAAGCATCTCAGAGAGAAGATGGCTCTGTTTTCTAACAAAGGCAAATAATAAACCACACATAGAAATTGAAGAAAACAAGCTCAAATTCTTGAACAGTTACAATATTTAAGTTTAGGGGAGTAAAATTGCTATTGCTTTGTATTATATATTTAGATTGCAGTTATGTTACTGTAGTAGATTAATACAGCAGTTGTGACTCAATCGGTGGTGACCGGTGACGTTTAAGATGAGGGAGGACGATCATTTTTATTTTTATGAGCATGGTCTTATTTCAATTGGTAGTTACAAAACTGTAACTACCAATTGGATACCATGAAATTGAGGAGAAAAGGGGTAAAAATAACCCCCCCAAAAATGTATTTTAAAAAATCAAGGTGACAGTGACACATTTAGTTTGGCCTTGCACACTCTTGCCTGCATCTAGCTGATCTAGGGTGTAATAGTTAGTCCAACAGTCGCAAACGAGAGTTTCAATTGGACAAATGCAGGTATGTTTGTCCCCATTTTGTTCCGTTAGTGTCACAGCCTGATCTGTTTCACCTGTCCTTGTGATTGTCTCCACCCCTTCCAGGTGTCGCTGATTTTCCCCAGTGTATTTATCCCTGTGTTTTTCCTGTTTCTCTGTGACAGTTTGTCTTGTATTTTTCCAAGTCATCAAGCATTTTTTCCGTTCTCCTGCTTTTTGCATTCTCCTTTTTCTAGTCCTCGACCCTTGCCTGTTTCTGGACTTTGTACCTGCCTGCCTGACCATTCTGCCTGCCTTGACCACAAGCCTGTCTGCCACTCTGTACCTACTGGACTCTGATCTGGTTTTGACCTTTTGCCTGTGCACAACCATTCTCTTGCCTACCCCTTTGAATTAATAAACATTGTAAGACTACAACCATCTGCCTCCTGTGTCTGCATCTGGGTCTTGCCTTGTGCCTTGATAGTTTGCTTCTGTTCAAGAAACATTTTTAAACAGAATAGACAGAATAAACACACCCCTGATCATACACAAACACACGCCACTTTTGTAGCAGCCACATACAAACAGCATGAACATTTTGCTTGTTATATAATTCCTTCTAGCATCTACGCACTCCCTCCTCTCACACTTTCCCTTCGCTTGTGGACTTCAGAGGACAACACGTGCCTGGGGCCATGCAAAAAAAACTTTCCAAGCCAAACCTTCATATCATAGCCACTAACCACTACACACAGCCTATGTTGTTGGCACCATATTAGCTAACAACGCTAGTAACGTCATAATCAACATAGCTACTATAACTAACGCATTACTAAACCCGGTACAATAATTCAGTACAGTGTACAGTCAGCAAGCAGTTCAGCAGTTACACCAGTGGGTGGCAATAAATTAATAAAACCAAACACTTACCTTGACTTGGAAGAGTTCCAGTGTTTGGATAGCTATGGCTTATGCTTTCAGAACTAGATTCATTCTCTGATCCTTTGATTGGGTGGACAACATGTCAGTTCAATCTGCAAGAGTTCTGATAGGTTGGAGGACATCCTCCAGAAGTTGTCATAATTACTGTGTAAGTCTATGGAAGGGGGTGAGAACCATGAGCCTAGGTTTTGTGTTGACGTCAATGCACGCAGAGGAGGATGAAAACTAACTGTCCTCCGGCTACACCATGGTGCTACCCTACAGAGTGTTGTTGAGGCCACTGTTGACCTTCATTGCAAAATAGTGTTTTTACTAAATTATTTGATAGTTTTATCTAAAAAGGTTACAATTTTGAATATTTCACTGAGGGGGATGGTCCTCCCCTTCCTCCTCTGAGGAGCCTCCACTGGGCTCAATTACAATAACCTTCCCAGTAGGGCCCTTACTATATATCCTAAGTGGGCATCACACGAAAGACAGAAAAGTCTTGAAAAGATGCTGTGTGTGGCTTACTTTCAGACTAGCACTCAGAATTCTGCACAGTAGGGGTGTCAATGATTTCTGTCACACCATCTGCCTCCATCTCTTTTTCACTCACTCGTTCTTGCTTTATCTCTCTTACCTTCTCTCCCCCTCTCTGGGAAAACATTCAGTCATAACAATGCTCAGACCTTACAGATATCAGTGAAAATAATTTGTTGCAGCTCGAGTGAAAACATACAGCAATCATATCGTGGTTTGCCATGGAAGTTCCTTTTTGAAGAGATAACGATGTGCGCATTGAAGTGCTAAATGTCACATAAAACAGTTCTCGGCAGGTGTCTGTTGTCTTGGTCGATACAGTGTTGTATTTCTCTTTTAAAATGTCTTGGGCAATACAGTACTGTAACTCTCTTTTAAAAGGTCTTGGGCAATACAGTACTGTAACTCTCTTTTAAAAGGTCTTGTGCAGAACAGTATTGTATTTCTTTTTTAAAGAAAACAACAGCTTGCATCACTAAATGTATCATCACAAAGACCCGAGTGAAAACAGTTGTAAACACTTATCTTCTCATGAATTGGATTTAAGAGCTCTATTTTTTACTGGGTGTGTGCAATTGTAAGAAAAACACGTTAGACGAAAAGAAGGTGCATGCCAGATGCTTTGTCAATCTAACCTTTGCTTGGGGAGAGAGGGGGTTGAGATCTTACCGGATAAGAGAGAAGGAGCGGGAAAGAGAAAGGGGGGAGCGTCAATATACAGTATAATATACAGTGAAATGCTTGCTCATTAATACATTCCTGTTGATGACTTTAGTTTAGACTACATTAGTACAATAAAAGCCAAACTCTCTGTGTCACAAAGTAAAGAGGTTTTGATATGAACAAGCTACAGATAAGCTTCCTGATAACCCTCAACATTCGTACACCATTTAGCAACAAAAATAGATTAAAAAGTATTAACAATTTAAAAAGTAAATTCACTGGTTTAGATTTGCTGGTTTAGATGTTTAGATGTTCACCCAATGTGTTGGTATTGCAAAGCCAACTGTGGTCATATGAGGCACGGCACTTTCAATGCCAATGGTTGTGGGTTTGATTCCCACTGGGGCTACCCATACAAAAATGTATTGTGGCAGACGGCAGGGCGAGGTGAGGGGAGTGGTTATTGAGGGGAGATATCTTACAGCCCGCTGGCTCCAACCCAAGCCTTTATATGGTCTTCCTGCCCCAACGAGACAAGACTGTGGTTTGTTAAGCCAGGGAGTGCTTGGGGATAAAGGAGGAAGCAGCCTGCACAAAGGGGCAGAGACTTTTCTCTATAAAGAACAAGTTGCTATATCAGGTCGTGAAGAAGAATGACGAATGTCTGGAGTTGTTGTTGGTGCCCCGTCCCTTTGTACCATCTACCCTGCAGTTGGCGCACTCCCACCTTCTTGCAGCTCACCTAGGGGTGGAAAAGACCCTAGACAGGTATAAGGTACACTTTTACTGGCCATGAGTGAAGAAAGCAGTGGAGGAACATGGCCGCAGTTGCCCGGAGTGACAGCAGGTGGCTCCGAAAATCCATTTTCGCAGTCCCTTAATTCCCCTACCCATTATTTCAGTTCCTTTCAGCAGGATTGCAATGGACCTGGTGGGACATCTACCCAAGAGTAACAGAGGGCACCAATACATTCTGGTGATTTTGGATTATGCCACCAGGTACCCGGAAGCCATTTCCCTATGCACCATGATGGCCACCAAGGGAATCGCATGTGAGTTGGTTATGCTGTTCTCCCGAAGTAGGCATTCCCGATGAGATATTGACCCACCAGGGCATCCCCGTTCATGTCAAGAATCATGAAGGATCTATGCAAGCTAATGAGAATAACCCATTTTTAAGTTTTTCCCTAGTGGAACGGAACATACGAAGTCATTGAGACGGTGGGTGAAGTTAACTATAGGGTTAGACAGCCGGGACATAGGCATCTGACCCAGATTTACCATGTGAACCTGCTAAAGAAATGGAATGCACGTGATATACTCTACTCTATTTCGCCGAAGAAGGCTAACAAAGAGACCGAGCCGGCGGCGGTGACAATTGGGGAGCAGCAGAGCCAAACCCAGAAGCAGGAGCTGAGGGAGTTGGTCAGCTGAAACCAGGATGTGTTCTTCAGTGAACCAGGACACAACAATTTGGTACAGCACCGCATCATCACCGAACCCAGGAAAAAGGTGAAGTTGAGACCCTACTCAAGGAGAGAGGCTGTCAGGACAGAGGTAAAAACAATGTTGGAAGCTGATCTAATCGAAGAGTCGAATAGTGAGTGGTACAGCTCCGATTCTGTAATGATTTTAGATAAGTAAAGGAAATCTCAATAATCGACTCCTACCCCATGTCCCGCATTTGATGAATTAATCGAACGGCTAGGGGCCGCCTGATTTATCAGCACGCTCGACCTGACAAAGGATTATTGGCAGGTGGCCTTAGGTCCCGAGGCACGGGAGAAAACTGCTTTCGCCACCCGGGAAGGTCTGTTCCATTACAAGAGGCTTCCCTTTGGTACTGCACGGGACCCCGGCCACCTTCCAGAGGTTGATGGACCGGGTTCTCCGACCCCATCGGATGTTCGTGGTAAGAGACATCGACAAAATATTGTGATCCATGGGTGAGCGCAGTAGTGCAGGCCTTACGGGATGTGGGGCTAACAGCAAACCCCCAAAAATGTCAGCTCACCCTGTTGAGGGCTGAGTACCTAGGGTACATGATCGGGAGGGGATGTGTCAAACCCCAGGTGAAGAAAGTGGAGGCAATTCGGGACTGTCCCCGCCCCCTCACCAAGAAGCAGGTACCCACATTTGTGGAGTTGACTAGTTACTACCGGAGATTTATTCCCCACGTTGCCTCCCTAGCCAGCCCCCTGACAGATCTGACCAGGAGCCGTCTGCCCACCTAGGTGACGTGGCCCGAGGAGACGTAGATGGTCCTTCTGTAGCTCAGTTGGTAGAGCATGGCGCTTGTAACGCCAAGGTAGTGGGTTCGATCCCCGGGACCACCCATACGTAGAATGTATGCACACATGACTGTAAGTCGCTTTGGATAAAAGCGTCTGCTAAATGGCATATATATATTACGTAGGAAGCCTTCCAGCACCTAAAGGGATCACTGTGTTCTGGACCCATGCTGGTGACACCGGACTTCTCCAAGCCACTGGTGGTACAGACCGATGCATCCGAAACAGGGGTGGGTGCCGTCCTATCACAGATACAAGAAGGTGAGGAACACCCAGTCATGTACATTAGCCAGAAGCTGTTGCCGTGGAATCAAAAATATTCTACGGTGGAGAAAGAATGTCTTGTGATGAAGTGGGCACTGGAAACGCTGAAGTAATACTTATTGTGACGGCACTTCACCCTCGTAACGGACCATGCACCACTGGTTTGGATGTCAAGGAATAAGGACAGTAACGCCCGGGTCACCCGATGGTTCCTATCCTTACAGCCCTTTGCTTTCTGTCGTCCACAGATCAGGTGCAGCCCATGAAAATGCTGATGCCCTCTCCAGGAGGGATGCTCTCGGGAGAGGTGAGGGTATTTGTTATTGAGGGGAGATATCTTGGCTCCATCACCAAGCCTTATATGGTCTTCCTGTCCCAACGAGGCAAGGCTGTTTGTTAAGCCAGGCAATGCTTGGGGATAAAGGAGGAAGCAGCCTGCACAAAGGGGCAGAGTAGGAGAGAACCAAGAGCGTTATGAAGAGTGGGAGAAGCGAGAACAATATCGGTGTGATTACCCGTTGTGAACTGGACTGTCGGACTACTCCCCCTTGTGTACCGGACCGGATTGGCTCAGGACCCGAGTGTGAGGATTACCCCCAGAAAACGTAACGGACAACGAGAATGGCTTGTGGACTGTGAGGCGATTGGTGAATTCCCCATTCTTTCCCCGTGTACCGATATCCTTAATAAACTCCCCCTTTTTGCATTTGATTTGTGCTACTGGTGCATGTTTTGGTATTGAACTTGGAAACTTGGTGATTTGGAAACCCCACACCCTTGAGCCTGCTACAGTATGCACACATGGCGGTAAGTTGCATTGGATAAAAGTGTCTGCTAATTATTATGAACTGTATGGCCAAACTGATGCAGTGTGTGTGTGTGTGTATACCAAATATGTCTAAAAAGAAACTCTTGGTCCAACTTTCTCTGCCTTTCTACTCTTTTCCAAAGTCAACATTTTTATCCTCAATTTCTTTTTAATCTGTCAATCAGGACTTTCCTCAATTTGCATGTGTGATTTGAAAGTACAAAATGTTGTGTTTGCCCATGTCCTGTTGCTAAAAAATCACAAAACATGTTAAACATTACAATTGTTTGATGCAGGGGTCACCTTTGATAACAATTTAGAAGAATTTGACAAAGCAAAATAGTCCTTTCCCTGGCCAGTTAAATGCCTGAGAAAACATCATTAGCTAAACTGAAAACACATTTTGATCAGTTTGAAATGTCCCTTTGACAGCAGTAGCCTAGTTATAGGCTTTGACAGCAAGATAATTAGGCTACTCCAAATAAGGTCAATGAACCAAAGCAGTTTCACAGAACACTAAAAAGTTTCTTTGTAGTTTTCCAATAACAAATAGCTCATGAAGCACGGCTGTGTGTGTTTCTCATAGTTGAGCCAGCTGAATGGATGCCTTTTGTCCTGCTGGCAGATCCACTCTGCACTGACTTCTTGTTTACCGGCTGGGGCTCTGAGGGGATTTCCTCTATGTGGGGAAAAATTAACCACCAAATCTACACCATCATAGAGGCTTTTTATCGAAACTGTGTTGAAGTGTTGTCAATGTGGCAAATACCTTATCAGTAGGCACACACACACACCATGACATACTTTTTTGGGATGAGTCTGGGGTACTGTGAGTGTGCAGATGACTAATGAGGCCTATCTGAGCCCAGGACACTCTTTGGCACACTGACATGATATCTTGGCAACAGTGTCCTGAGGAACTACTCTGTTGATATGGGTCTTGTGCTCAGGGGTGACGATTGGGTATGGCATACCCTAGCTCAACACAAACAATTAAAATTAGACTACTAGAATAAGTTATATCCCTATTAAAAGGCTAATGCAGCAACCATAGCCACGGGAAGATGTTTGGGGGTGGGAGTGGGGGTGCTGTGATTTTTTAAATTAACCCTTCTCAAGAAAGTTTGCGGTTCTGAAACTGCAGTCAAAGTGTCGTAACTGCAGTCGACTGTGGTATTTTGGACGCAATAATATTACCTGTGTTCCCTGTTCGTCTGTTGCCAGTTCGTCTTGTTTCGTCAAGCCTACACCGGTTTCCCTCTGTTCCTGTCTCTCGATTGTTGCTGGTTTCTAGTTTTCCCAGTTTTGACCTTTTCTGCCTGCCTTGACCCTGCCTGCTGTCCTGTACCTTTGCCCCACCTATTTGGATTACTGACCCCTGCTTGCCCTTGACCTGTCTTTTGCCTGCCCCTGTTGGATTAATAAACTGTTGTTACTTCGACGTTGCCTGCATTTGGGTCTTACCTTAATGTGAAATATACTGCACTCTAACTGCATTCTTTTTTCATAAGGGTATTTTCAGATTTTTCAGGGGGTGCTCCAGCACCCCTACTTCCCGTAGCTATGGAAGCAACCCAGCTGGCTGGCTTTAGGACTATGGACTGGGCATCCACACAGCTCTGCAGAAAACAACACAACTCTTCTCTCAAAACTGTGGAGGAGATAGATGGCTAGATAACTGCTGTTTGACTTGACATCAAACTAAACTAGAGTTTTTGATCCCGGCACTGAGCTAGTGAGTAGCAGCTAATTACTCTCTGACGTGTTTGTAGAATGTTAAATCCACTATCGACTGGGGTGAAGGAAGTTACAGCAGCCAAGGTGATAACGGCTGAAGTCAATTTTGGATGTTTTTTTGCTATTCTTTAAATTGCATTTTAGAGTTTTTAAATTAAGTAAAAATGCAGTAAGAGCTTCAACTTGATAAAAATTCAGAGTCACTTTGCTATACCCTAGGTTTAGCTGAAATGACGCCCCTGCTTGCGTTGCTGTCTCTTTACAATCAAGAAAGAAGAGCTAATTGTTTGCTATAATGCATATTGTAAGTAATTACCTGACATAACTCAAGACTATAGCTGTGTTTGAATACCCATACCTACGTACTGTATACTACATACTTAATGTGTAAATACTATATTCTATTAGTTCATTTTAGTATACTGTAAACAAACGGTATCCTTTCAGGAGAAATAGAGGAATCCGCATTGTGGTAGCTTTTGATAAAGAAGAACATCAAGATGAACCAGTTGCTTTACAAGTGGGATGCATTGTTGAGCGCTACATCCCAAGGGGTTCGTGCTGATTGTACGTTGATTGTGACAGTCAGTTAAATGCCGTCCCTTGACAAGGCAAGAACAAGATGTATGTAAGGAGAAGTACAGTATTATCATAAGGAGAGTTATACTTGGAATACGGGAGGCGCAGCGGTCCCAGCCGAATCCTGAGAGGGGCCCCAGATAGCCGGATGGGAAAAAGAGAGGCAGAGGAGGTATAAGAGAGAGAGGGAGGGAGAGGGTGAGCTTGAGTCGGTTAAAAATGGTAGGGGAAAAGGATATGGTTTGTTAAAGAAGAATGGTAGAAAGTGTAAGCAGAGTCAGTTGAAGACAGGGGTCGAAATGGAAGTGAATGAGGTGCAAAGTATCGAAGGTGGTAGCTGTGGTGAAGTTCTCGGAGCCCGATACTTGCACCGAGGGTCAGGATAAAGATAAGTCTGACAGTAGGAGTGAAGTTTTTGGAAAAAGTGGACCCTTGCCTTTTGGCTGATCCATTTGAGGTTTCAGGGCGAAAACAGAGTTGGGTGCTGTGGAATCAGTGAGGGGTACCAGAAGTGGTCTTGTGATAATTATGTGTTTCTGCTGGTCAGAGGGAGAAGATGCTCCATGTTAAACGAATGGTGGCAAGAGATTTGTTTTTTAAAATTGTTTTGCTCTCAAGAAAAGGGCACCATTGAAAGGGGTGATTACTGGGGTAGCGGTAAATGTGAAAGCTGGTCAACTGAAGAGGAAGATTCCAAGTTTTTGATGCTCATCGCTTGGTGTGACGCAGACAGGATGGTGTGAGTGGAGAGACAGAAGAATCATTGTCTGTTCTTTTGAGTTTTGATGTTGGGTCTTTGCCCGACCAGGTGATGTTAGGATATATACGTTTTCCTGTACAAGCTTTTGTGACGACTACATTACAGTTGTCAAAGCTTATGGGCATGTGGCAGCAGTGTGTAGGAGGAAGGTTCCTAGGTGTGAGAAGTGTGCCGAAGGCATGAGAGAAAGGAATAGGTAGCTTTGGGGAAAGTAGTGGTATGTGTTAATTGTAGGTGTGCCCATGGGGCTGGGGATCAGAAATGTCCATTGCGAGAGAGGCAGTTTGAGGTTTCCAGGGTTAGAGTAGTGCAGAAGTGGTCATATGCTGAGGCAGTGAAGAAAGTAGAGGAAGATGGGTCAAGGGGAGGGTTCCTGAGAGGAGTGGTGTGAGTAGTAGATCTGTACCATTACAGAGGGATAAACCAACAAGTGATATATGTTTCAGTAAAATTGGATTTTGGGCATTTATAGTAATGGTTATCAACTGTACTGCAGGGATGGAACTTAAGTCACAGAAAATAGTTTGTTGTGGTAGCTGCAGAGAGGTATTTGGGTGTGCAAGACTTGACATCAGAAGGTGGTGATGTCCCATGCTTTCAGGCTGTTTGCCTGAAATAGGACTAAATAGATTTAAATAGTGGAGTATAGTATTTATATAAGGGAGTTATATTCCAGTCTAGTAGGTAGCGGTAATGCAACATTTATTGGATGCCAACCTCCGCCAAACCTCATCGTAGAAGAAGGTATCCTTTCAGTTGAGCATACTAGCGCTTCACCTGTCTACCAGAAGTTGATGCTGTTGCTAAGCAACCTATTGTTAGCATAACAAATGACTAGCTAGACATTTTACGAATTCGGGTGTTTCATGATTTCAATCTGGAGTGCCTGAGTGCGCTCTGGGCTTTCGTAAATCCAGAGCATTGTCAGATTGTTAATTTGTCAATTCAGAGCGTTTCGCTCTCAGAGTGCACACACTGGACACTCTGGCCAAGGAGTAGGGTTAATCCGAGCGTTCTGAACTCACAACGGAGGTAGAGCACCCAAGCGAACTGGCTAACGTTAGCTAGCTACTTCCAGACACAAATGAGAGAACACCTCTGACCATTTTACTCGCCCTAGCAGAGCTGGTTAGGCTGTTTTCATGTTATACAGATCATTGGCGACTAAGTGTGCTGCTGGCAACAATTTAATTACGTTTTTTTTGGGGGCAATGTTTATTCACACCAGCCATATTCAATAGGTGTTGAGCGTTTGTAAATGCATCAGTTATTCTGCGATCCGGCACACAGACGAGATAAGAGTGCTCTGAAATCGGAGTAGATAGCCAGAATTAACAATGCCCATTGAGAACGCTGAACGACTATAGCACTTAGCTAAAAATGCCATGAATAATCAAGCCAATAGACGTTGGGTAGTTAGTTAGGAAGCATATAGTTAATATACAGCCTGGCAAGTTAGATGTAGTAGCCAACTAACATTAGGACGGTAATTAGCTTACATATGGTTTGTAAGGATAGCGTAGCTAACCAACATAACATGTAAGGTAACTTATTTGAAATGTCATTACTTTATTATATTGCTAAACATTTTCCTAACATTTGTCATAATTAGTTAAAGCAATGAATTTGTATTGCCATTTTTGTTTCAGTATGATATGTTAGATAAAGGAATAACGACAGACACCAATGTCAGGTTTAATAGCCTTGTTTGTGCATTGTACGAATGGCTACAACTGGAGTCCGGGGAACAGTCCGGCTAGTCGATTACCTATCAACTAGACTCCGTAACATCATCCTTTTCAATAGAAAGTGCAAACATAAAGGCATAACATTAAATTCTTAACAGTCAGGTCATAACAATAGAAAAAGCATTACATTTTCTTTTTTACTTCAGTTGTCATCTTCCTTTTTTTCATTTCAATTGCATTATTTAAGAACAAATATAGATTTTAATTAACCGAGGGCAAGTTAACAGTCCCTTGATTACAGAGTAAGCCTGTCCGGTGGCTTGCACAGCCGACCCACCCGTGAGTAAGTATTGGCTCTGACAGGGGTAGGATTAGGGGCACGAGCTGGAGAGCTTGGTGGGGTAGAAGCCTCACCTTCAGTTGGCCCATGTCTCAATTCTGCACCCCTTACCCTTAGGCCTGGACTGTGATACAGCTCATCTAGGTGATTGTATGGCGTGTTCTGGTTTGTCTGCTCTGCTACGCGTAGATCCACCCGATTGCGACGATAGAGGGATCCACCAACATCCACCAGGTAAGAACGTGGTGCAACTCTCTGCAGGCATGTGCCCAGCCTCCAAAGTCCTGTGTGGTCTCCCGGCAGCGGTTTCATCCTTATTGTTTCACCCACCTCCAGCTCTGGTAGGTCCCGAGCAGTCCGGTCGTAGAAGCACTTACCAAGCTGCTTTCTGTGATGCAGTTTGTTCGTGACGCCAACCATGACGCAGGGCTCAAGTAGCTTGTTAGCTACGGGGATGGTAGTCTTCAGACGTCTGGACAGAAGGCGTTGTGCTGGGCTGCTGTCCATGTTTTCAGTGGGTGTGTTCCTCCACTGTAAGATCGCTTTCCATGGGTCGTTGCTGTCGCGCAAGGCCCTGCTTAACAGGTTCTTTGCAATCTTGACAGCTGATTCTGCCTTGCCATTTGCTTTTGGGTGTCTTGGAGAGGAGGTCACGTGGTCAAACTCCCATTCTGAGGCGAAACGCTTGTACTGTGCAGTGAATTGTGGGCCATTGTCCGTGATTACCTTGTCAGGCTGACCTTGCCTTGTAAACTGCGCCTTGCAGCGCTCTATGACCGTCTCTGCAGACAAGTCAGGGAGCAGTTCAATTTCCCAAAAGTCAGAGTAGTGATCAACAATGAGAAGATAGTCCTTATGTCTGTGGCTGAATAAGTCCATGCTGACGATTTGCCAGGCCCTTGTGGGCAGTTCGTGTGACATCATGGTTTCCTTTTGCTGTTCATGAGCATACTCATTGCATGTGGTACAGTTGCTGACAAAGTCTTTAATTTCTGCTTGCATGTTTGGCCAGTATAATGTTTCACGAGCCTGGCGGTAGCATGCATCACCTCCAACGTGACTGGAGTGTATGCGGGTAAGCATCTCTGGACGTAGTGATTTGGGAATAATGACCTTCTGACCTCTGAACAAGACGCCATTTTGCACGCTGATCTCATCTCGAAAGGTCCAGTATTCTCTCACTGTGAAAGGTGTCTCCTCTTTCAGGTATAGCCATGGACTTCAGTGACTGTAGGCGTTCGTCCTTGTCAGTGTGTTGCTTTATCTGGGCTAGGCGGTGATCTGTGACGTTTAAGTAGTCTGCCTGATTGATCTGTTGAACATCTTGTTGTTCCTGCTGTAGCGAACAGATGGTCTGCCGCTGATAGACAGTGCCTCTGCCTGTACATTGTGTTGTTGCCCTGCTCAATGTGTCGCTGATGTACATATCTGGTCCTGGCTTGTAAATGACCTTCAGGCTGTAGTTTTGCAGAGTCAGGAGCATGCTTTGAAGCCTCTTGGGCACGTTGAGGAGAGGTTTACTGAATATGGCAATGAGTGGTTTGTGGTCAGTTTCAGCGATGACCAGGTCTCGCCCATATAAGTAGTGATGGAATCGCTGGCAGGAGAAGACGATGCTGAGGCACTCTTTCTCAATTTGTGCATAGTTTTTTCGGTGGGGGTGAGCGCTCTCGCGGCAAACGCAACGGGCTGGCCTTCCTGCATAAGGCAGCATCCAAGTCCCCTTTGGCTGGAGTCGCTCTGGATTGTGACAGGCTTCATGACATCGTAGTAGCGCAACACTGGCATGGATGAAGCCAGAGATTTCATCTCCTGCACTGCGGCCTCGTGCTTGGGTAGCCAGTGCCATGGTGTGTCTTTGTACAGCAACCGGCGCAGAGGCTCACAGACTGCTGATAGGTGTGGCATGAACTTTGCAAGATAGTTTGCAAAGCCGATGAGACGCTGTACTCCTTTTGCATCAGACGGGTTTGGCATGTCGAGGATCGCTCTGACCTTGTCTGGGTCCGGCTTCAGGCCTTTTGTCGAGAGAATGTGGCCATGGAAGTGGACGTCTTTCACCTTGAACTGCAGCTTCTTCAGGCCAAGGCGAAGCTTAACTGATCGGCAGCGCTCCATCAGTGCCAGGAGCTTCACATCGTGGTC
Organism: Oncorhynchus gorbuscha; assembly: GCF_021184085.1. Lineage (NCBI taxonomy): Eukaryota > Metazoa > Chordata > Actinopteri > Salmoniformes > Salmonidae > Oncorhynchus > Oncorhynchus gorbuscha. The sequence continues at coordinate 55,908,483 of NC_060186.1, forward strand.
GCATACTGCTTCTTCGTCTGTGTCACCACAGCCTACGATCAGGACATCATCTGCGATGGGTTCAATGCCCTTGAGCCCAGCCAGTAACTCGTGCTGCTTACGTTGGTATATCTCAGGCGCCACTGAGACACCAAACGGGAGCTTGAGCCAGCGTTTCCGACCCCAGGGGGTCCAGAAGGTAGTCATTAGGCTGCTTTTTTCATCCATGCATTGAAGGAATGCATCTCGGGCATACACCAAGGTGAAAATCCTGGCCTTGGGAAGCTTATAGAGGACATCCTCTAGTGTCGGCATGATGTAGTGGGATCGTTTCAGTGCTTGGTTCAGATGCTTTGGGTCGATGCAGACCCTCAGCTTCCAGCTTCTCTGTTTTTTTCACTATGACCATATTGCTGATCCAGTCAGTTGGTTCAGTCACAGATGTCATGTGGCCATCGGCCTCATACTTGTCCAGCTAGGCCTTCACAGCCACTTTCATTGCAATGGGCACATTGCGAGGAGCACACTGGACTGGAGTGATGCTCTCATCCACTTCAAAGTGTAACTCCCCAGGCACAGATTCAACGGGCATGTTGAATACATCGTCATATCTGCTAAGTAGTTGTTCTTTGGACAGGGGTCCATGCTGGACATGATCCACAATGTGCAGGTCATTTGGTACAGTGAACTGCATCAGTCCCAGGCGTTCGCATGTAGAGTCTGAGAGGAGAGGATGTTGACTGGTTTTTACAATCTCAAACTCCAGCTTGTGTTTGCGTCCCCGAATAACACAAGGTGCCCATAGAGCTCATTAGCTCTCCTGAGTAGAGCTTTAGTCTAGTATCGCTGGGCAATAGATGTGTGTCAGGTGCCAGATTGATTTTGTCTTTGTAGCTCATTACGTTGCATGTAGCACCAGAATCCAGTTGACATTGTTGTTGCTTGTTGTGTAATCGTAGTGTCACAAACCATTTCTTCCCTCTTGAGTGTACAGCCCCAATGGATTCATGCATGTAAATGTCACTTTCACTTTTCAGCTCTGAGCATTGAATGACATCATCAACACAGTGAATCTTGCCCTCACTCACCCTTCTTTTGCTTTTGAGACACACTTTAGCAAAATGATTATTAGTTCCACAAGCTCTGCATGGTTTTCCGTAGGCAGGGCAGTGCTCTTTGCCACGTGTGTGTGTATTCCCACAGTATTTACATGCTACGGGGCTCTCTGTGTTAATAATAATAATAATAATATATGCCATTTAGCAGACGCTTTTATCCAAAGCGACTTACAGTCATGTGTGCATACATTCTACATATGGGTGGTCCCGGGGATCGAACCCACTACCCTGGCGTTACAAGCACCATCCGTCCGTGGTGAATTGCTCTGTCTCGATTGGTTTAGTCTGAATGTCTGCCTAGCAACAGCGTGAACGGTATCAACGTCGGAGCGTGGGGTTTCGATTTCCATTGTTCTCATTCTCATGTCAGTGACTTCAGCAGTGCGGCACATTTCAATGGCAGTTACTAATGTTAAGTCTCTTTCTCTCAGTAGACGCCGGCGTGTATCCTCATTTGCAATTCCCAGCACTATTTTGTCACAAATCAATTATTCATAAGTTGCGGATTTCTCTCTCAAACGGGTTACAAAGTTGTGTACTGACTCACCCTCTTCCTGTTTACAGCTTCCGAAAACGAACCGCTCATAAATTACGTTTCTGGCGGGTTTGAAGTAATTCCCCAATGCATCCAATATAGCCTTTGCATCACACTGTTGACGTGCTGTGAAGGTGAGATTGTGCCAGTAGATATACCTGCATTCGCTGCCCATTAAACTCCTCAGAGTTGCCGCTTGTACCTCGTTGGGTTTCTCATGTAGACCGGTCGCCAGCGCATAGTCCTCGAATTCATCCCTGAAGTTGTCCCAATTAGTATTCCAGTCCCCTGTGAGAACCATGGGATTTGGTGGCGGAATGTTCGCTGCCATAGCAATGGAATATGAGATTTCTTTGCTTTCAGTCATCTACGTAGGTAGTGATGCTAGCTAGGCAGCTAATAACGAGTTGATCAGTGTTGTGAGTAGGAAACGGCGTGTGTTCGCATATGGAACGTAACTGCGTCTATACTGTACTTAGCTACAAAAATAACAAACGCGTGTTTTCCGAGTCACTTCTGATACCATGTTTCAGTATAATAGGTTCAATAGCCTTGTTTGTGCATTGTACGAATGGCTACAACTGGAGTCCGGGGGAACAGTCCGGCTAGTCGATTACCTATCAACTAGACTCCGTAACAATTTTCTTCAAATCTGAAAACGATGTGGAGCCACGCCCATTTTATGAAGAATTGCATTGGGCCCTAAAAGCACGGAAATAGTGTCCACTGCTTGTGTACTTCGTATTTTGACGAATTGAGTACGACATCGGAGGACCTTTGGTATACTATCTATATCCATGCTATGACCTATAGGCATACTATATACTCAATTTACGTCACAAATAGTACGGTTCGTATGAGTGTTCGAACGCAGCTAATGTTCATGGGTATCTAGACATTTTTACGCATCAATCAGACTCATTGTCGGGTATTAAATACATAGACTCATAGTGGGTATTAGGCTACTGATCATTATAGCAATAATGATAAAATATAGTTGAGAGAATATGGCGTCATAAGTACTGTAGCGACCCGCACAGACAGCTGTGTGTTATGTGTTAGGCTAGGAGGTGGTTGTGTTGTACTGACCAGTACCCGGTGTTCGCGGGGTCCAACCTGTCAATCAACCTGCTATCTGCCAATCACGGGAATGCCTGGAATGTTCTGATGCCGGGCATCCTGGTGGTTGGTGGAGTGGCGTGGAGGGGGGTTGGGCAGGGGGGTGGAGCATTGGAAGTTAAGACCAGGTTCAGCTTTTGTTCTCTCTCTCTTACGTCTGGGCTTCACAAGAGAAGGTCACGATTGGCTTGTGTCATCTATTTGGCGTGTGCTACGGCCCAAACAGTAGCCTGTGTAAAGTTAGTGTAATAAACCGTCAATTCGTAAACTCAAGCCTCTGTCTGGACAATTGTTCCTTTATGATCTAGTCGGGTCATTACATTGGTGTCAGAAGTAAAAACGTTGATACAAGTTAGCCAGCTAGCTAGCTGACTTATGTGGCTAGCTACCGTAGGTGAGAACGGGGATGGAAAATGCTTCGAGGGAATCCGAAAGTGAAGGTGGAGGTAGGGGACGATTATGGCCAAGGAGCTGCATGTGAATGGACGTCGGGGGCTCTGTCTGAGGAGATCGCCAGGGCGTCGGAGCGCAGAGGCCGCTTGAGGGAGGACGTTAGAGCGATGGCGGCTGAAGCGGGCATGAGTGCTTCGTCGAATGTATTTCGCGCGGATTCTGGTGGGCGGACCGAAGTGGTGACGTCGACGCGGCGTGATGAGGAATCTGGGGCTCAGGATGTAAACAAACATGGCGGCGCCCAGTTCCCGGCTGCGTCCGTATCTGTTAAGACCCCGAAGTATTCCGGTAAGGCGGATTGGGAAGCTTTTCATGCTCAGTTTGAACTGTTAGCTCATTTTAGGGGTGGTCGGATGAAGAAAGGGCACTGCAGTTGGCTTTATGCCTCACGGATGAAGCTCTGGCCTGTTTGATATTGATTAGCCCTGAGGACAGGCATGATTATGGGGCTTTAGTGGGAGCACTGAGGAGGCGCTATGGACAGTGTGTACAGCCCGGGCTACTGCGCTCCGAACTGAGTAATAGACGCAGGCAGCCTGGAGAGCCTCTACGGGTGCTAGCTAATGACATTGAGAGCCTCTCTCGGCGGGCATATGCTCACATGCCCCCTCCGTGCAGAGCGAGCTAGCACGGGACCAGTTCATACAGGCGCTCTCTCCTACGGAGCTGCGCATACAGACCCAGCTGGCTCATCCTGAGTCATTGCAGACAGCCTTGGAGATGGCTTTGGAGAGGGAGCTGGTGTGGGCTGGGGCTTCAGCTGGGGCTTTGGTGGGGGTGCAGGGAGACACACCCTCTGTGCGAGCTGGGGGCAGAGCAGTCCGGAGCCGGAAAAGCCTGCTTGGGTGGCCGAAATGACAAAACTCATTCGTGCTGTGTCGCTACAGGCGGAACGAAACACACGCCCTGGTCCCAGGGTCTGCTGGGGTTGTGGCCAGCCAGGCCATCTGCGCCGAGTTTGCCCCATGTCCCCCAGAGCTCAGGGAAACGGCTCGGGTCCGCATAGACCGGGTAGTGCGGACCCCTGGCTTTCTATCCCAACCACCATCATCTTCTGGAGGAGCCCACCGGCACAGACGGGGAAGCAAGGCTCCACTTCCCCCAGAAGCAGACGAGGGCAAGCGGATGGAGCCTGTTGTTGTGGTGGGCCGGACCTGTGTTGGGGACTTTGTCATGTCCCTGTCACTGTGGAGGGGGTGCCCTGCTCCGCCCTGGTGGACACTGGTTCCACAGTAACCCTGGTGAGGCCAGATATTGTGCCAGGTTGGACTCAGTGTGAGCCTACAACTGTGCAGCTCCGCACAGTCACAGGTGAGCTGGCACCCATGAAAGGGAAGGGAATAATGACTCTGACAGTAGGGGGCAGGACTGTGCGTCATCCTGTGTGGGTGGCGGCTGTGCAGGACCCTTGTATCCTGGGGTTGGACTTTCTTAGGAGCACAGGCTGCCAGTTAGACCTAAATAGGGGCACACTGAGCTTCCAGGGAGGGACGGAAGTCACCATGGCCCCCTAATGTCACATTCACTCAACCCAACAAACCCTTTACTCCAACAGTTAAAGCAGCAGAGACTCATGGCTGCGCCCCCTCCCCACAGCTGTGTGTGACTTTTCCCCAGTCCCCCTGTCACCTACAGCGGTGTGTTACATTCCCCAGCTACCTCCATGACACAGCCCTCTGTGAGCCCGGGTCGCATCCCCCAGCCCAGCTACCCCAGATGGGAGAGGAGAGGACACTGTCTGCAGTGAGGGAGATATGGGGAGGAACTGTGTTGGTCTTGACCCTGAGCAGCAGGAACGGTTGTGGCAGTTGCTGTTTGAATTCAGAGACAGCTTTGCGTTGAGTGAGGAAGAGGTGGGTCAGACTCATCTGGTGCAGCATGAGATCGACACAGGTGATGCTCGACCCATCAAGATGCGTCCCCGCCGTATCCCGCTGGCACGCCAGGAGGCGGCAGACAAGGCTGTGTTGGAGATGCAGCGGGCAGACTTCATTGAGCCCTCAGACAGCCCCTGGGCGGCGCCAGTCGTCATGGTTCCGAAGAAGGGGGGCAAGCTGAGGTTCTGTGCGGACTACAGGCGGCTGAATGAGGTAACCAGGAAGGACTCATACCCCATACCACGTATCGATGAGTCGCTGGACCTGGTTAGGGGTCCTCCTGGTTCTCCTCACTAGACCTCCGCAGTGGCTACTGGCAGGTGCCCCTCTCCCCAGAGGCCAGAGCCAAAACTGCGTTCTCCACTAACAGAGGACACTGGCAGTTCAAGGTCCTGTGCTTTGGCCTGTGCAACGCTCCAGCTACTTTTGAGCGTTTGATGGACAGGGTGCTGGATGGCATCCCCCGACAGCAGTGTCTGGTATACCTCGATGACATCCTGGCCCATGGCAGCTCCTTCCAGTCAGCCCTGGGGGCGCTACGGCGTGTGCTGGAGAGGGTGGCTGCCGCAGGTCTGAAGCTCCACCCCGAGAAGTGCCACTTCATGAGGAGAGAGGTGTCCTTCTTGGGCCACCGAGTGGGGAAGGAGGGGATCAGCACCATGGAGGACAAGGTAGGGGCTGTCAGAGACTGGCCCACCCCCACCGACCAGCGTCAGCTGAAGAGCTTCCTGGGCCTGGCCTCGTACTACAGGAGGTTTGTACGGGGCTTCTCAAGCGTTGCTGCTCCACTGAACCGCCTGCTGCCGAAGGACAAGGCTTTCACTTGGACAGTGGAGTGTGAGGAGGCGTTCAACACCCTCAAACGTGCACTGATCGAGGCCCCCGTGCTCGCCCCCTGACCTCACCTTGCCCTTTATCCTGGACACAGACGCGAGCAATGTGGGCATGGGTGGGGTGCTGGCCCAGGTGGGGCCAGAGGGGGAGAGAGTGGTGGCGTACTTCAGCAAAACATTTGACAAACATGAGCGCCGCTACTGTGTCACCCGGCGGGAGCTCTTGGCTGTTGTGGCTTCCGTCAAACACTTCAAGTACTACCTGGGTGGTCTGCCCTTTACTGTAAGGACTGACCACTCTGCTCTCCAGTGGCTCATGTCTTTCAGAGAGCCAGAGGGGCAGGTGGCACGCTGGTTGGAGGAGCTTCAGCCGTATGACTTCACGGTGGTGCACAGTGCAGGGGCACGCCACTCCAACGCCGACGCCATGTCCCGTCGGCCCTGTACTGCAGACGGCTGCCGCCACTGTGAACGGAGAGAGGGACGGGAGAGAGAGCTGCGGGCAGAGGAGGGTGTCTGTGCCACAGTGTGTCGGGCGAGCGGGCCTGTCTGCTGTGAGCTGCAGACTGTCGACGTGGCTGAATGGCGGCAGCAGCAGGGACGGGACACAGACCTACAGCCAGTGCTACAGTGGGTAGAGGCGCAGGTGAGGCCACCATGGGAAGAGGTGACAGCGCTCTCACTCGCGACCAAAGGGTTGTGGTCGAAGTTTGAGAGACTGCGGCTGGCTGATGGCGTGCTACAGCGGGCATGGAAGGAGTCAGCTACGGGAGAGGAGAGGTGGCAGGTGGTGGTCCCAAAAGCATTGCGGGAGGCTGTGCTCCAGAGTACTCATGGGGGGTGGGGACTGGACACTTTGGGGTCACAAAAACACTGCGCCGTCTCCGTCAGGGCTTCTACTGGGGGCAGCACAAGAGGGATGTGGAGGACTTTTGTCGCCGCTGTGACAACTGCACAGCGAGAAAGGGCCCCCAGGCCGCTCTCATGCTCAGCTACAACAGTTCCCAGTGGGGGCTCCCATGGAGAGGGTGGGAGTGGATGTAGTTGGGCCGTTCCCCACCACAGACAGTGGAAACCGCTGGGTGCTCACGGCCATGGACTATTTCACAAAATGGCCCGAGGCCTATGCTCTGCCTGACCAGGAGGCAGAGACCATCGTCGACGCCCTGACAGCGGGGATGTTCAGCAGGTTTGGAGCTGCAGAGTCCATCCACAGCGACCAAGGCAGAAACTTTGAGTCCCGTGTGTTCGCCACCATGTGTGAGAGGCTGGGTATGCACAAGACCCGCACTACTCCTCTCCATCCTCAAAGTGATGGCCTTGTGGAGCGCTTCAACAAAACGCTTGGACAGCAGCTGGCCATCGTCTCTTCCAAACACCAGCGTGACTGGGACAAGCACCTGCCTATGGTCCTCATGGCATGCCGCTCCGCTGTCCAAGACTCCACTTCCTGCACGCCTGCCCTCCTCATGCTGGGGAGAGAGATCCGCACCCTGCGGAGATGGCGTTTGGTCGGCCCCTGGATAGCCCTCATGTTCCTCCGGGGCCGGAGTATGCCCGGAGACTCCAGGACCGCCTGGAGACAGCCCACACCTTCGCCAGAGAGCAGCTGGTGAATGCAGGTGTGAGGCAGAAAAGGAACTATGACGTGCACACCCGGGGAAGGCACTTTGTGGCTGGGGAGCTGGTCTGGGTCTACAGCCCCCTAAGGAAAAAAGGCAGATGCCCCAAGTTGGACAGTCACTGGGTGGGACCCTGCAGTGTCCTGGAGAGGGTAGGGGAGGTTGTGTACCGGGTGCAGCTTCCTCCCAGGGGGAGAAAGGTGGCACTGCACCGGGACAGGTTAGCCCCATACAGAGGGGCCTCTTCTCCCCAAACCCCAGGAACCCCCACAATTCCCCTCTCTGGCAATGACATTCTCCAGGCACCCACCCTCAGGTGCCGCAGACAAGGCTCCAGACAGCCCACTCCCCCTGTCTCCCCCCCTGTGTCACCGCGTGGTTCCCCAGAGCCACGGACTGTATTACCCGTTCCCGCTTCCTTGTCACCCATATCCCTGCCTTCATCCCCTGGGTCCCAGAGGGGCACTCTGCGACCATCACGACCACGCAGGCAAAGGAGACCTCCGGGTCGCTTCAGAGACTTTGTTTGTTCCCTCGGGGACGAGGGACTTTGTGGTGGGGGGGCTGTGTAGCGACCCGCACAGACAGCTGTGTGTTATGTGTTAGGCTAGGAGGTGGTTGTGTTGTACTGACCAGTACCCGGTGTTCGCGGGGTCCAACCTGTCAATCAACCTGCTATCTGCCAATCACGGGAATGCCTGGAATGTTCTGATGCCGGGCATCCTGGTGGTTGGTGGAGTGGCGTGGAGGGGGGTTGGGCAGGGGGGTGGAGCATTGGAAGTTAAGACCAGGTTCAGCTTTTGTTCTCTCTCTCTTACGTCTGGGCTTCACAAGAGAAGGTCACGATTGGCTTGTGTCATCTATTTGGCGTGTGCTACGGCCCAAACAGTAGCCTGTGTAAAGTTGGTGTAATAAACCGTCAATTCGTAAACTCAAGCCTCTGTCTGGACAATTGTTCCTTTATGATCTAGTCGGGTCATTACAGTACATTTGGTAGATACAAATGAAGTTGCTTCTGCCTACAGTAAACTGTAAAAAGATCCACTTGTATTTTAAGTTGAATATTAAATTATAGGCAAATAAAATGTGTGATTCTCAATTGTCATCCCGTATATAACGTTCAACACAGTTCCATAAAACGTGGCATTTTGCATCTTGATTGACAATTGTACATTCCTTGATATAACTGCAATGCACACACTGAACTCGAAAACGGGGGAAAGCCAAATGAGGTTACGGCATAGAGATAGATAGAGAACTAATATTTGTATATGTGCCACTATAGTGTCTGTGACAGCATGCGCTGCGCCATTGAGGCAATCTCCATTTTGAAGTACTCAGTTTTCTTCAGGATTGGCTGATCCCTCCTCATGCCTCGGTTGGACATGACTCCAACAGGTTGGACATGACTCCATCAGCCAAATGAAATTGGAAATCCCACCCAGTTGACTACATTAAAATGGTGGAAGCCCTCAGTGGCGCTGCCAATGCTAAAATAGCCTTTTGGTAACTAGAGGCCTCTATCCTTCTTTATGGGTTACGGTATAAGAACTAGGTCGGCTTTAGGACCCAAGGGAGATTCGGATGTTATGAGGACATAAGGCTTGGTTGGTTTAATGGGAGAACGACTGAGTGCATCAGGATACATTAACTAATAATACACATGGACAAGTATGCGGATAAGTTGTCAAAGAGCCCGAACAATGACCCCTAATAACGTTCGAATTGGTCAAGGTAAAGTTCTGTTTAAAATATTTTGTTTCAGTCATGCCATAAATAGTAGTAGTTCGCATTGTAGTCAGTGGGGATGCGGATATCTTCACCCAATCTGCTCTGCTAGGCCTTGAACTGTCAAAAACGAGCCAAAATATCATATTGTCTGTAACATATAGTTAGTTGTGTGACGCATTGCCCATTTCCATAGTAACTCAGGGTATTACGTGTGTTACATATGTCCAAAGAGTTAACAAATAATTGCTGTAAAATCGTTTTTTATTTTGCTGTCGCGCAGGGTGTTGGGGGGAAAAACTAAATGTAATCTGTACGGTTACACTGTCATGAATTGTTATGAGTAAATTGGTTGCATGCCGCTTGGTTTCATTTGGCAACAGCAAGGACTAGTAAATCCGCGGTGTTTTAGTCCACAAATCCCCACCACCCCTCGTACTGTTCTCTTGTGAAGTTTAGCCTATTTATTGTCTTAATTTAGTTGAAACGGTTGTTTGTTCAATAATTTTATTAACGTCAAAAACCTGAAATAAGAGTGACTTGGTGGTTGTTCCATTGAATTATTTCTACATTGTTTCCGAACCATAGAGGAACCTGCGCATAATTTTTTTTCAGTAGTCTAACACGTGTGATACTTGAACCAGAATCTGGGTGTATAGTAACGTCTACCGTAAACCCAGATTCTGGTTCAACTGTAATCCTAATGTAACAATGGTATTTACTTTTTTCTTTAGTGTGAAAACATTGTATCCGCATACTAATACTGTATATACCCTGACAGATTGGCGTAAACATTGTATTAAAAACTGAATTTTATTGCAGAATTAATTTCATGAAAAGCAACCACCGAGCTCTTATTCTTGACGTCTCCTTTAACCTTGTGAGGGAAATGCGCCGACGCTGCCCAAATTATTTTCTGTCGAAACGCAAATATTCGTCGCTCGCGATACAGATTTAATTTAAATGTATATATATATTTAAATTAAATGAACTCTTGCTCTACGCAGGATGGCTGAATTGCACCTGGTTGTGTTTTGAGTAATACCTGCTACCAACCAGAAATTGAATGGTCCAGTGGAAATGCGCATGTAAGGTGAGAGCATAGTGGTGTTAAAATACTCATACTAACCATACTATTTGTGACGTAAATTGAGTATGCTTATTGGTCATAGTATGGATATAGTTGGTATGCCAAAAGTTCCCGGATGTCGTACTACGTTCGCCAATACACGAAGTATACAAACAGTGGACACTAATTTCTGTGCTTTTAGGGCCCATAATGCAATTCTTTAAAAAGTACTTTTAATATTTGAAGAAAATGGTAAGTCCAGCAAGAGCCGATACAAATTCATTGCTTTAACGAATTATGACAAATGTTGGGCAATTTATTTATTTATTTATTTTAAATTTGACCTTTATTTAACTAGGCAAGTCAGTTAAGAACAAATTCTTATTTTCAATGACGGCCTAGGAACAGTGGGTTAACTGCCTGTTCAGGGGCAGAACACAGATTTGTACCTAGTCAGCTCGGGGATTTGAACTTTCAACCTTTCAGGTAACTAGTCCAACACTCTAACCACTAGGCTACCCTGCCGCCAATATAATAAAGTATTGATTTTGCAAATAAGTTACTTTACATGTCATGTTGGCTGACAATTTGTTAGCTACGCTATCCTTACGAACCACATAGGATGGTAGCTGGCTAACATGCATACTAACGTTAGTTGGCTATTACATCAAACTAGCCAGGGAGTATATTAACTGTATGCTTCCTAACTACCCAACGTATATTGACTTGATTATTCTTGTCATTCTTAGCTAAGTGGAATAGTCGTTGTGCGTTTTCTTCGGACATTCGGGTGCCGGTGTCAGTAAACATTGCCAAAAAAAGCGTAATTAAATTGTTCCCAGCAGCAGTTTGTCACCAATGCTTTGGATAACAGGAAAACAGCCTTACCAGCTCTGCTAGGGTGAGTGAAATGGGGAACTCTCTGAATTTTCAAACGGACAATCTGACAACTCTGAATTTACGAACGCTCAGAGTGCACTCTAGATTGAATTTAAGAACTCAACAGAAGGCGTAAAATGTCTAGCTAGTAATTTGTTATACTAACAAGTTAGCAAGAGGTTGCATAGCAACACCAACTTCTGGTAGACAGGCGCAGCGCTAGTATGCTCAACTGAAGAAGGTATACTAAAATGAACATAGTATGTAGTGTATATACTCAAGTATGTAGTATATAGTATGTTTAGTATAGGTATTCGAACACAGCTCATGTCTTACCTCGGCTGGAGGTTGTTACATTCAGATGAAACTTTGCTAAATTGCATACAGTAAATATATATTTTGTATTTGAAAGATTCTTTCTCGCTGGTATGAAAGTTAAGTTCCAAAGTTTTCCAAAACCATATTGCAAGCCAGGATTATTAACGTTTCTAAACGTTAAAACAGAGCATCGGGATTATAGTTCTCTTGGAGCCACCTGTGGTCCATACCTTCATCTGAGAACCCTAAAAGGGAGACTGCTGTAAGCTCCCTTGGGTTTTGGAGAGCTATAAATGACCCATCATACTGCATTAGTGTTTTTCACGATGTTGAACTTGACATCACAGCTTTGTCATGACATTTAGAAAATACACACTATGTGGGCACCTGCTCGTCGAACATCTCATAACAAAATCATGGGCATTAATATGGAGTTGCCCCCCCCCCCCTTGCTGCTATAATAGCCTGCACTCTTCTGGGAAGGCTTTCCACTAGATGTTGGAACGTTGCTATGGGGATTTGCTTCCATTCAGCCACAAGCATTTATGAGGTCGGGCACTGATGTTGGGTGATTAGGCCTGGCTCGCAGTCTGCATTCCAATACATCCCAAAGGTGTTTGATAGGATTGAGGTCAGGGCTCTGTGCAGGCCAGTCAAGTTGTTCCACACTGATCTTGACAAACCATTATTATGAAAACATTTTTAACCCTTTGTATTTCTCCCCAATTTCATGGTATCCAATTGGTAGTTAGTCTTGTCTCATCGCTGCAACTCCCGTACAGACTCGAGAGAGAGGCCAAGGTCAAGAGCCGTGCGTCCTCCGAAACACAACCCAGCCGAGCCGCACTACTTCTTGACACAATGCCCGCTTAACGGCAGGGTAGCCTAGTGGTTAGTGTTGGACTAGTAACCGAAAGGTTGCAAGTTCGAATCCCTGAGCTGACAAGGTACAAATCTGTCGTTCTGCCCCTGAACAGGCACTTAACTCACTGTTCCTAGGCCGTCATTGAAAATAAGAATTTGTTCTTAACTGACTTGCCTAGTAAAATAAAGGTACAATTAAAAAACCCGTAAGCCAGCCGCACCAATGTGTCAAAGGAAACACCGTACTTCTGGTGACCGTGTCAGCGTACATTGTACCCGGCCCGCCACAGGAGTCGCTAGTGCGTGAAAGGACAAGAATATCCCTGCCAGCCTAACCCGGACGATGCTGAACCAATTGTGTGCCGCCGCCCCATGGGTTTCCAGGTCACGGTCGGCTGCGACAGAGCCTGGACTTGATCCAGGATCTGTAGTGGCACAGCTATTCCTCCTCCATCTAACTTTACATTTGGCACTATGCTTTCGGGCAGGTAGCGTTCTCCTGGCATCTGCCAAACTCAGATTAATTCAAAATCAAAAGTAAGCCAGTATCTGGTGTGGCCACCAGCTGCATTAAGTACTGCAGTGCATCTCCTCCTCACGGACTGCACCAGATTTGCCAGTTCTTGCCGTGAGATGCTACCCCACTCTTCCACCAAGGCACCTGCAAGTTCCCAGACATTTCTGGGGGGGAATGGCCCAAGCTCTCACCCTCCAATCCAACAGGTCCCAGACGTGCTCAATGGGATTGAGATCTGGGCTCTTCACTGGCCATGGCAGAACACTGACATTTCTGTCCTGCAGGAAATCACAAACAGAATGAACAGTATGGCTGTGGCATTGTCATGATTGAGGGTCATGTCAGGATGAGCCTGCAGGAAGGGTACCACATAAGGGAGGAGGATGACTTCCCTGTAGCGCACAGCGTTTAGATTGCCTGCAATGACAACAAGCTCAGTCCAATGATGCGGTGACACCCCCCCCCCCCCCACACCATGACGGACCATCCACCTCCAAATCGATCCTGCTCCAGAGTACAGATCTCCGTGTAACGCACATTCCTTCGACGATAACCTGCGAATCCGACCATCACCCCTGGTGAGACACAACCGCGACTCGTCAGTGAAGACTACTTTTTACCAGTCCGGTCTGGTCCAGCGATGGTGGGTTTGTGCCCATAGGTGATGTTGTTGCTAGTGATGTCTCGTGAGGATCTGCCTTACATCAGGCCCACAATCCCTCAGGCCAGCCTCTCTCAGCCTATTGTGGACAGTCTGAGCACTGATGGAGGGATTGTGCGTTCCTGGTGTAACTTGGGCAGTTGTTATTGCCATTTTGTAACTGTCCCGCAGGTGTGATGTTCGGATGTACCGATCCTGTGCAGGTGTTACACGTGGTCTGCCACTGCAAGGACGATCAGCTGTCCGTCCGGTCTCCCTGTAGCGCTGTCTTAGGCGTCTCACAGCACGGACATGGCAATTTATTGCCCTGGCCACATCTGTAGGCCTCATGCCTCCTCCCAGCATGCCTAAGGCACGTTCACGCAGATGAGCAGGGACCCTGGGCATCTTTCTTTTGGTGGTTTTTCAGAGTCTGTAGAAAGGCCTCTCTTTAGTGTCTTAAGTTATCATAATTGTGACCTTAACCTGTTGCGACAAGCAGTCCCGTATCCGGGAGCGCAATTATGGCCTCAAGCTCATTACCATAACGCAACGTTAACTATTCATGAAAATCGCAAATAAAATGAAATAAATATATTGGCTCACAAGCTTAGCCTTTTGTTAACAACACTGTCATCTCAGATTTTCAAAAAATGCTTTTCAACCATAGCTACACAAGCATTTGTGTAAGAGTATTGATAGCTAGCATAGCATTAAGCCTAGCATTCAGCAGGCGACATTTTCACAAAAACAAGAAAATCATTCAAATAAAATAATATACCTTTGAAGGACTTCAGATGTTTTCACTGAGGAGACTCAGATAGCAAATGTTCAGTTTTTCCCCAAAATATTATTTGTGTAGGAGAAATCGCTCCGTTTTGTTCATCACGTTTGGCTAAGAAAAAAAAAACGAAAATTCAGTCATTACAACGCAAACTTTTTTCCAAATGGAACTCCATAATATCGACAGAAACATGGCAAATGTTGTTTAGAATCTATCCTCAAGGTGTTTTTCACATATCTCTTCGATGATAAGTCACTCGTGGCAGTTTGGTTTCTTCTCTGTTCAAAATGGAAAAATGCAGGCACCTGGAGATTACGCAATAGTTTCGACGGAGGACACCGAGTGGACACCTTGTAATGTAGTCTCTGGTCAATTTTCCAATGATATGCCTACAAATACGTCACAATGCTGCAAACACCTTGGGGAAACGACAAAGTGTAGGCTCATTCCTTGCGCATTCACAGCCATATAAGGAGACATTGGAACACAGCGCCTCAAATCTGGCTCACTTCCTGTATGAAATTTCATCTTGGTTTCGCCTGTAGCATTAGTTCTGTGGCACTCACAGACAATATCTTTGCAGTTTTGGAAACGTCAGTGTTTTCTTTCCAAAGCTGTTTATTATATGCATAGTGGAGCATCTTTTCGTGACAAAATATCTTCTTTAAAACGGGAATGTTTTTCATCCAAAAATGAAATACTGCCCCCAGAGGTTCAATAGGTTAATTGCCTACCATCTATGTTGTTAGCGTCTTAACCTCTCTAGGGTATGTGGAACGCTAGCGTCCCATCTGGCCAACATCCAGTGAGGTTGCAGAGCGCCAAATTCAATTACAGAAATGCTCATTATAAAAATTCAGAAAACAAAACATATTTTACATGGGTTTAAAGATTAACTTCTTGTTAAACCAACCAGTGTCATATTTATAAAATGCTTTTCGGCGAAAGCATACCTAGCCCAGAACATACCTAGCCCAGTTGACAAATTATTACAAACAGTAACCAGCCAGGCAGAAGTGTTACAAAACTCAGAAATAGAGAAAATTAATCACTTACCTTTGATCTTCATATGGTGGCAATCAGAAGACATTAATTTACTCAAATGTTCATTTTGTACGATAAAGTCTCTTTATATCCAAAAACCTCTGTTAGTGTGTTTTCTTCGGTAATCCACAGGCTCAAACTCAGTCAGAACAAAAATAAAAATTGTATCCGTAAAGTTCATAGAAACATGTCAAACGATGTTTATATTCAACCATCAGGTTGTTTTTTTTAGCCTAAATGTTCTATAATATTTCAACAGGACAATAACGTCGTCAATATAAAAGGTAAACAATAAATGCACATGCGCCTGATAGAAATTCTGCGTCACGTTAGGGTCCACTCGTTCAGACTGATCTTACTCCCTCATTTATAAAAATACAAGCCTGAAATGATTTCTAAAGAAATAGTAACTGCAAATGGAGTCCTAAGTCAATGGATACTGTAATGGCATTGAATAGAAAACTACAAAACCCCAAAAATAACTACTTCCTGAATGGATTTCTCTGGATTTCACCTGCTAAATCAGTTCTGTTATACTCAAACACTATTTTAACAGTTTGTAAACTTCGGTGTTTTCTATCCAAATCTACCAGTTATATGCATATCATATCTTCTGGGCCCGAGTAGCAGGCCGTTTAATTTGGGCATGCTTTTCATCCAAAATTCCGAATGCTGCCCCCTACCCTAGAGAGGTTAATGACCGTTCATTATTTGTTTATGATTAATTGAAAAAGCATGGGA
Source organism: Oncorhynchus gorbuscha (assembly GCF_021184085.1). Lineage (NCBI taxonomy): Eukaryota > Metazoa > Chordata > Actinopteri > Salmoniformes > Salmonidae > Oncorhynchus > Oncorhynchus gorbuscha. The sequence continues at coordinate 55,924,603 of NC_060186.1, forward strand.
AACTGTGTTGAAACCTTTTTTTTTACAATGATCTATGAAGTTATTTGGATTTTTACGAATTATCTTTGAAAGACAGGGTCCTGAAAAGGACGTTTCTTTATTTGCTGAGTTTAGTTCAAACTAGGGATACACAATATATCGGTAAGCATATCGGAATCGGACGATATTAGCTAAAAATGCCGGCATCGGCTCTACGTGTAGTTTAACACTGTCAAAGCTGACTTGCATACCTGTGTAACGTAGGTAGCTGACGTAATGACGCCACAAAAAAATACAGAGCTACATGTGCAACACAGCATTCCTAACACAGCTTACTGTGTTGTTCTATTTTGAAGTTTCAAAGGAAGCTAACAAAAAGGTCATATGCAGCGTTTGATGCTATTAGTTCCTGAGGGGAGAAAGTTTCAATACCACAAACCTGAATACTCATTTGAAAGTGCTTCACCCCCAGACGTTCAGCGGCTACTTAGAACAAAAGCAGAAAAACAAAGCGCACACTTCCAACTAAACCAGTTCAAGTCGAGCAGTCATTTGAAAGAGTAAGAATTTCAGTGAGACAACTCAAAGGTGAAATCCATTAACGCCAACATAATGGAATTCATTGCCCTTGACAATCAACCCTTCTCTGTCATGGATGATGTTGGATTTCGCCGACTGGTCGAGCACCTCGAGCCCCGGTACACACTAGCAAGTAGGTGCTATTTTTCAGATGTTGCCCTACCGGAGTTACACAGTATTGTTGAAACGCACAACCATGAGCTACTTGCTATGGGCGTCACTGCTATTAGCTTCACGACTGACATTTGGACTAGTGACGTCAGCCCCATGAGCGTGCTGAATCTGACAGCACAGTAGGTCAACGAGGATTTCGTACTGAGGAAAGCTGTCTTGCATGCTCAAGAATGGGGTTGACGTCACTTGTGGGTCATTTTAAACGCATACAGCTGCCTGCAAGCAATACAGAAGCAGCTTGGCGTGAAAACGAAAAGGCCTAAGCAAGATGTTTCCACCAGATGGAACAGTACTTTTTACATGGAGTGCCTGCTGGAACAAAAATGAGTGCTTGGCATGTACACAGCTGACTGAGTTACCTGCAACAGTCACTATAAACTTATGGAGACTCACTGAAAACATGAACACACTCCTAGCTCCATTCAAACAACACTCAAGAAATAAGCTCATCTGCAGCAGATGTGATACCCTCTGTCATGGTTTTGAAACGCCTGCTCGACAACTGCCGACACAGACATTGGGGTTAATTTGAATCATGTCTGTGAGGATAACAGAACTAATTTAGCAGGTGAAACCCAGAGGACAAACCAGATTTTTTTTCCTGAGGTCACTTTTCAATGGGGTTTAATTAATCCAGATTTCTAAGGGATCTTCTTGCAGTTCCTACCTCTTCCACTGGATGCCAACTGTCTTTAGAAATTGAGGTTTTTCCTTTGTGTAATGAAGAAGTAGCCCTGTTCAGAACGAGGGTCACTTCAAGTGTACTGTTAGAGGCGCGTGACCAGAAAGCTAGCTACAGTTTGTTTTCCTCCTGTATTGAACACAGATCATCCAGTCTTCAATTTTATTGCTTATTTACGTTAAATACCCAAAGTTGTATTATAAAAGTAGTTTTGAAATGTTTTGGCAAAGTTTACAGGTAACTTGAGATTTTGTAGTCACATTGCGCAAGTTGGAACCCATGTTTTTCTGGATCAAACGCGCCAAATAAATGTACTTTTTGGATATGTATATCGACGGAATTAATCGAACAAAAGGACCATTTTTGATGTTTATGGGACATATTGGAGTGCCAACAAAAGAAGCTCGTCAAAGGTAAGGCATGAATTATATTTTTATATCTGCGTTTTGTGTTGCGCCTGCAGGGTTGAAATATGCTTTTCTCTCTTTGTTTACGGAGGTGCTATCCTCAGATAATAGCATTGTTTGCTCTCGCCGAAAAGCCTTTTGGAAATCTGACATGTTGGCTGGATTCACAACAAGTGTAGCTTTAATTTGCTATCTTGCATGTGATTTAATTGAAAGTTTGATTTTTTTTAAATAGTAATTTATTTGAATTTGGCGTTCTGCATTTTCCCTGGCGTTTGGCCAGGTGGGACAACCTCGCTGGGATAAGGAACCTTTTGGTTCTAGACTTGGCCATCTAGTACTGTTTCCCGGGCGGTAGCAGTCTATGACTTGGGTATCCTTACTCAACATTAACAGGAGTGCTCCAAACAAAAGATTATGACTCAATTGACAGAACTTGTCAATGGAATTAAATAAACTTGTTTCTCACAAGTGTCCACTCCGACAATGAGAACATGAAGACTATAATCTAATATTGAATGCATTAAAATAACTGTAACAAACATTGTAGAATAGGAATTAATGGTAAATGTACTAATGTTGATATCTGTAATGGGGAACTTGATCTATACTTAACGAACAAACGAAAACAATTCAGACATTGAATGTGCACAAATTTGGAGTGTGCATTCCGGAGAGAAGTGCATCGGGGGCACATGGTCAATCTGACGTCTGCATTGGCCATGCAGCATTTCCGGTGATATGGCTTCAGTAGAAGTCAGGGTAAGAATGGCCTCCGCAGAAGTCGGGGTGTTCATACTACTTGCGCTTCACGGAGCAGTGCAGAGCTGTTGTACGGGAAGTGAGTTTGTGTTTATACAGGATGTACCGCCCCCACCTACCATCATGCCAATACGGGGCTATACAGAGCCCACCGCAATTGTTACAAAATCTGGGAGGTTCATGGTGATGTAGCACTGAGCTTGAGTTGGCTTCAGCATGCCTCTATAATTATGTATAATATTTGTATTTTTTAATTGTTAGCTACCACTAGTCAAAACTCTGATCCTATAGCTTCTATTTAAATAGTGAGCCAACATGTTTTCAGCACTTTTGCCTGACTGATCGACACTTGTCTCTCTGCAGCAGACACACAGTGAGCAATATGTTTGCAACATCATCGTAATAAAATCAGTATTGAATCGCAATACATTGAGAATCTCAACGCATATTGTATCGGCAGTTAAGTATTGTGAAATCGTTTTGTGAGGTCCATGGCAATTCCCAGCCGTAATCTTCACGCTCGTCAAGGTGGTCCATTTGAAACCAGGGGCGATGGTGGTTGCTTAGTTAATTAACATAAAACGAACAACATTCTCTGAAAGCTATAATTCAGAGGTGAGCCCCCCTGTCTGGAGTTATTACAAATCAAGGGATGGCTCTGGAGATTTTTTATGTCGGTCCTGTAAATGCTCCGTCTATACCCCCTCACACACTCATTGTTCCCTATCGCTCAGCCTGTTCCGAACATTAGTGATTAATGCAAAGATTGTTCACATTCAGCATGCTGTCAAATTTAACAAATTATATTGACAGCCTCTTTCAAACTACTCTTAACGGGAATTACCTTCACACTCATTACATAATTTACTTTTGCTACGTTTTTGTATCAATTGAATCTGACGAATGATTCTGTTTTATTTTTATGTCTGACATAATTGGAAACCACACGAATGGCGGGAACGTTTATACTCTTAACACGACACAAGGTAATAGATGGTAAAGGATCATCGACATGCATGGTCAGTGAACGCCTGGCTGGTAATGGAACAGAACGTTAACCAAAATAGTAGTTCTAATATGGGCAATTTGGCTGACTAACTTTCATAATTTCACCCATTTGGTGGGTTGTACTGTCGTGTCTTTGGCTATACCGGATTAAGTGATCTGACATGCTATTCTATGATTGAGCTAATCATGTAAATGTAATTAACTAGAGTCGGGCACCACAAAATAATATTTATAGAGCCGTTATCTTCCGAATAAACTCTTAACCTCTTGCTCCTACCTGACACGCAGGCGTCCCATCTAGACATCTGGAAATGCAAATGCGCTACGCTAAATGCTAATAGTACTAGTTAAAACTCAAACGTTCATTAAAATACACATGCAGGGTATTGAATTAAAGCTACACTCGTTGTGAATCCAGGCAACAAGTCAGATTCTTTAAATGCTTTTCGGCGAAAGCATGAGAAGCTATTATCTGATAGCATGTAACACCCCAAAAGACCCGCAGGGGACGTAAACAAAATAATTAGCATAGTCGTCGCTACACAAACCGCACAAATAAAATATAAAACATTCATTACCTTTGACCATCTTCTTTGTTGGCACTCCTAGATGTCCCATAATCACTATTGGGTCTTTTTTCCGATTAAATCGGTCCATATATAGCCTAGATATCGACGATAAACTTTCACAAAACACTTAAATACTTTTGTAATGCAACTTCAGGTATTAGTAAACGTTAATAAGCGATCAAATTGATCACGAGGCGAATTATATTCTTTAGCTGTCCGTCTGGAAATATTGTCCGGGTAATTCTCAACCAAAATATCCGGTCGGATTACCAGAAAATAGTTCATTTCCCCCCCCCTTCTGTCGTTCCCAGAATCTATATTTTAACCAAGGGTTTTGCAAATGTAACTTCGGTAGGGTAGAGAGTCATAAATACCTCCCCCCTCAGGCCAACGTCATGCCAGTACCTAGGGAACTCTACCTGTTAGGAACTGTACCTGGCAGAAACAGCTGCTACATGTATGACTTGTTAGGACTAAGGGTGATGCCACTCAAAAGTACTCTCAGCCTTTGTGCTGTACACACCGGATCAGCCACAGCATCTACCATATGCAGATTCTGGCCTGGCTGTGTCAAATACATTTTTATTTGTCAGTCTTTTTAAACGGTGTAGACTAACAGTGAAATGTTTAAATACTGGTCATTTTTCTACAATGCAGAGTTAAACAAATAAGGGGGGAAAAATGGAAATGGTGGCGAGGTGTAAAAATAACATTGTTATATAGATGGAGTACCAGTACTGAGTTGCTGTGCAGGGTGTGAGGTAATTGAGGTAGCTATGTACATATCGGTAGGATTAAAGTGAGTAGACTTGGTGCACTGGCACCTCTTGCTGTGTGTGTGAGTGGTATAAGGGTAAATCCTTTTGAATTCAGTAACTTTTTGACAGCACTCCTTTTTGATTTGAATTAGACCTTGCTCATTGTAGAAGTGCCCAGAAAGTGACCCATTTTGCATACCTGACCGTACTGTCTCCACTGGAAAGTATAAACCATTGAAATGGATATAATTTAAAAGCTAACAGACAAGGGTGTAACTTTGTGTTGCATATTGGGGGTGTCAGGGTCAATGGGTTCTGGGGTCAAATCACTTTCAGGGGGATCGGGTGGCATGCCCACACCCAGGATATAAAATGTTTTAATAATTAGCTGGTAAATTTGTTTCTGGTCATTCTGAAGGGAAAATGCATCCAAAACCTACCTGATAATTTGGTCAATATAGCCTAACAACAACTGAAATATCAATTTCAGTATGACTAAACTATTGGTCCAAGTTTTTTTCCCTACTGAGTGCAACCCTGTTGACTTTTCTACTCTAATTAATAAAAAATAAAAAAGACACCATTTAAAATATACATGTCCCTTCAAATTGTGCCTAATAAAATATTGCTCCATATTATCAGGCTGGTTGTGTTATTTAGCATTATCACCTGTAGCCCAACTGATACAGCATAGTGACGATAAATACATGGGCTTAAGCATGGTGTTATCTGTATTTGTGCTAATCATGACCTAATCAGTACTTTCAGGCAAGGCACCCTGTCATCTTGGAACACATTTTCTCAATTGAAATATAAAAGTGATTCTGGAGGTATTCTTGGTGATTTATGTTGCATCAACATAAGTGCTTTCCCTGCACAATTTGAACATTCAAATGTGTTTTCTTAACAGAAATAAGGAGGATAGTCAGCTGGTCAGTCTGACAGGCCTCTGACTGTGTAGAGGAACCGGCTTGTTTGAGCTTACTGCCGAAGGTTGAGAGACGGCCCTACTCCAATTCTGTAGCCTACTAGAAACCAGTTGTTTCAAAGTTTATAATACTGGTCTTAGAACTCTCAAAATTGAGCCCAATTTAATCGTTACTAATTATCACTCAGTTTGAAAAATGGCACTCGCACGCTAGATGCGAATCTCCTCACTTAGCAATAGAAACATTCTCTATTAGAAAAAGATAATTTTCTATATAATTCTTTCTACTGAATTTACAATGTTAACTTGTAACAAAGTACAGTCACATTTATCTCACATAATTGAGAGTTTGTATAGGAGAGAAAGAGACACTATTGCTCCGTTTTCCTTATAAGCCTTGCGCAACTTTTTTTCCCTTCACAAACCACAGCCTCTGAGGACCGGGCCAAACCAAAAGTGTTATTGGCTGCCGGCGGGATCCAATATTAAAATGAGGAATTGAATAGTACTGTGTAGTGTAAATCCATAGAAAGCCATTAGCTACTGTGGAAAAATAATCCATTGTCAAATATTGTCTTTTTTAAATGTATTTTTATGTACCTTTAACGTATATCTAATAATGAGTAAACTCTGTTTGTTCATTTTTCATATTATATGATGTATATGACTATTAATAATCAAAGGTTTTTGTGTTATGCCCCCCATCGTTTGAGATGCATGCTCTTAAATACAGGGTGGGTACCACAAAAATGGTTGGAGGTCCATACATCAGTGTTGATTTTAATGGGATATCTGTTTTAATGTAACTGTCAGTCTTCCATAGGAAATCTATTGAAATATTGATAATAGAATAAAGATGACAAATTTAAATTGACATTTTATGGGCAATCCTCTGTGGTAGTAATTAAAGTTAAAATTCATTACAGCAGTTGTCTGAACTCTTTTGCAGACATCCTGACTTCGAAGAGGTCTTCTCACACAACACCTACTCACTTTGGAGGAGCAGTGACTAAATATCTCACAGCCCCTTTAGGGATGTGGGAATCCGCTCAGAGTAAAATATACATCCACCTCTTTTTCGTTAAAAGGCGGCACAAGCCGGCATTTCTGACCAAGATCAAACTGAGGGTGCAGGATGGCCTGACTGGATTCAGTGTTACCGGATCTCTCTCTTACTAGAACGGCATGTTCCTGTCTGGCTGCACTTTGTTATTTGGCTGCACGGTCATCTTGTTTCCCTGTGCTCCAACTCATTTCTGTTGCTCCAATCTCTCCTCACATTCTCTTTCCTTGTACTCAAGCTATAATTTCTGTTCAAGCAAAACATTTTGTTGCGCCACCTTTGCCTTTAGTTCTAACTCCCTTAGTTGCACGTCTACAGGATGTTCTCTACCCGTAGCACCCTTTTCATCAGCCTCTCTCACCAAGAAGATTTTTTCCTCTACCAAAACAGTACCGATCAACTCTGACTACTACTTTTGGATCGCCAGATGCCACTGATGTCATAATGCTTTGTAATGATGTGCAGATTTGCATCTCCCATGTAGGGTTTTCCACAAATGCTTCCAACTTAAAGTCCATGGCTTTAATTTTTATTAGCCTGTGTTTATGCAACTTCCAAAATGACTGCACCAAACTTTACAACCCCGAAGGTCGATGTCAGTCTACCACAAAAGTGTATTTTTGTAGTCTATCCTGGTTTAGGAAGGCCACCAAAAACACTGATATTTCCATCCTGATATTATCCAAAATGAAATCTAGAATCGGCTTCCTATTTCGCGACAAAGCATCCTTCACTCATGCTGCCAAACATACCCTTGTAAAACTGACTATCCTACAGATCCTCGGCTTTGGATATGTCATTTACAAAAGCATCCAACAATCTACTAAATAAATTGGATGCAGTCTATCACAGTGCCATCCGTTTTGTCACCAAAGCCCCATATACTACCCACCTCTGCAACCTGTATGCTCTCGTAGGCTGGCCTTTGCTTCATATTCCTCACCAAACAAACTGGCTCCAGGTCATCCAAGTCTTTGTTAGGTTAAGCCCCACCTTATCTCAGCTCACTGGTCACCATAGCAGCACCCATCAGTAGCACGCGCTCTAGCAGGTATATTTCACTGGTCTCCTCCAAAGCCAATTCCACCTTTGGCAGCCTTTCCTTCCAGGTCTCTGCTGCCAATGACTGGAACGAATTGCGAAAACCACTGAAGCTGGAGACTCATATCTCCCTCACTAACTTTAAGTACCAGCTGTCAGAGCAGCTTTCAGATAGCCTATCCAACTACCTCATCCCCATACGGTTATTTTATATTTAATTTTTGTTGCTACTTTGTATCCCAGTATCTATACTTGCGCATTCATCTTTGCACCTCTATCACTCGTTTAATTGCTATATTGTTATTATTTCGCCACTATGGCCCATTTTTGCCTTACCTCCCTTATCCTACCTCTTTTGCACACACTGTATATACACTGTATATAGACTGTATATACACACACTGTATATAGGTCGCAATCGCATTGGGTCGGAGTTTGTTTTGATATTTTAACCTGCGTGTCGTGATCGCTTTTGGTGTAGGGGGACAAAATATATGTATGCATGATGGCGCACGCGCGCAGACTGTTTGGGTTCTGTGTGAGAGCCCACTAAATTTGCTCAAAAGGCAAAAAAATGCGACATCGCCATTGCATAGAGCTGCTCAAGCTGTTGGTTGTGGCCTGTGGAATTTTGTCCCACTCTTTTAAATGGGTGTGCAACGTTGCTGGATATGGGCGTGAACTGAAACATGCTTTTTTACACGCCGATCCAGAGCATCCCAAACATTTCCAATGGGTGACACGCAGGCCATTGAAGAACTCGGACATTTTCAGCTTCCAGAAATTGTGTGCAGATCCTTGCGACATGGGGCCTTGTATTATTGTCCTGAAACATGAGGTGATGGCGCCAGGTCGCAGTTGTAAATAAACTTGTTCTCAACTGGCCTACCTGGTTAAATAAAGGTTCAAAAATGAATGGCACTGCAAATTGCAGTATCTTCACAGCATCTCTGTGCAATTTTAAATTGCCATCGATAAAATACATTTGTGTTCATTGTCCATAGCTTATACCAGTGGAGGTCTTCGGCTATCGTGGTTACACGTGGTCTGCAGTTGTGAAGCCTGTTGGATGTACTGCCAAATTCTCTAAAATGAAGTTGGAGGCGACTTCGTAATGAAAATTAAATCATATGGCAACAGCCCTGGTGGACATTCCTGCTGTCAGCATGGCAATTGCATGCTCCCTTAACTTGAGACATCTGTGGCATAGTGTTGTGACAAAACTGCACATTTTAGTGGAATTTTATTGCCCCAGCACAAGGTACGTGAGTGTAATGATCATGTTGTTTAATGGTATATCAAGAAGCTGATATCTGTCAGGTGGATAGATTATCATGGCAAAGGAGAAATTATCACTAACAGGGATGTAAACAAATTTGTTTAACATTTTGAGAAGCTTTTTGTTTGTATGGAACATTTCTGTGATCTTTTATTTCATCTTATGAAATGTGGGGCCAACACTTTACGTGTTGCGTTTTATATATTTAATCCATTTTGAAGTCAGGCTGTAACTCAAAATGTGGAGTAAGGTGATGGGTATGCGTATATTCTAAAGGCACTTTAGGACACACTTCAAAACCTTGTTCCTTAGGATACATTTGGACTGTTTTGCCATTTAATGTTATTAAATGTGTTTCTATGGGCTATAGCAATAAAGGCCAAATTCAATGTATCATCAAATTATTTCTAGATATTTTTGTATACTTACAGGGGTCCTAAAATTCTAAATCAAATGGCTAAATTATGAATTTGACAGTCTTAAAATAATTGTATATATTAGCATCGTAGATATTGCAATTTAAGTGCTTAGACCTAAGATGCACTATGCAGAAATAGCTCTACTTTCCCAGTTGCTAAAATTCTAGTAGTTTGCCTATTTCAGTTTGACAAAACAAGCAGATCTAGCAGCGGTCCCCAACCACTGGGCCAGTACCAGTCCGCAGCACACTCGCTACCTGGCCGCACGGAAAGGATTATTAATCAAATAAATACAAATTATCAGTCAAATAATTACATGGCCTATAAATTGTATTTTTGCAGTAATAACATTGAACTTGGTGTAGTCTGTTGGTCCTTTTCTCACCACTTTAATATCTCACGCCCACGACAGTTTATAGATTTTGAATTTGAGTAATCCGCGCACTGCGAGTTCATCGCGGTCTGCATGAGCTGTGTTGCCCACCAACATTGTACTGGCTAGCTACATTAGCTGACATGAATAAAAACTAACGTCACTGGAGAGCTTCAGAAGGGGTAATGGAGATAAAAGTCCTGTCTAATGCAGAGCCTGAGACTGCAAAAAAAAGAGCCTCAAAATATGAGTCCTACCTAAAATATGGTTTTATTGCTAGGTGACTCGCATGCTCCAAGCCCCCGGTGTGTAGTATGTGGAGATGGGCAATGACGCCCTTAACTGCTTCGGCACATTGAATCCAAGCACCCTGCACTTTAAGACAAACCTGTTGAAATTTGAGTGAAGTCTTGAAAGCCACCGCATCAACAAACAGAGCGTTATACTTACTGGCTAGCCGTATTGCTAAGACCAAGAAGCCTTTCACTATTGGCGAGGAGTTGCTTCTACCTGCTGCCAAGGACATTTGCCGTGGACTCTTAGGAGAGGCTGCAGCTAAAAAGATGGCACAGGTTCCTCTTTCGTCTACCACCGTCACTAGGCGAATTGATGAAATAGCGGAGGACGTTGAGGCTTAACGAGTCACTGTGGTATGCAATCCAGGTTGACAAATCTACTGACGTCGAGAGCAAGGCAATACTGCTTGTTTATGTGCAATATATATTTCAGGATGACGCGCATGAGATGTGGTGTGTGTGTGCTGTCCCTGCCGAATACAACGGCCGCAGAACTATTCAAGTCTTTGATTACATATCAGGAAAATTGGATTGGTCATGTGTTGGCGTAAGCATGAATGGGGCTGCTGCCATGACTGGACGGCTGTGATTTCACTACCCGGGTTAGAGGTTGTGCCTAAATGTGAGTCTGCGCATTGTCATTCAGAGAAATGCTGGCTAGCCGAAAAATGTCACCTGACTTGAACGTTGTATTGAATGATAAAGTTATCAATCACGTCAAAGCACATACCCTTAACTCATGTCTGTTTGGGCGGCTTTGTGACGAAATGGACGCAGAGCACAAACCACTGGCAGCATATTTCAATGACTGAATGGGTTGCAAAACTCGCTTACCTTACCTGCTCAATGAACTCCATCTGTTACTTCAGGGGAGAATGACAACTATCTTTAAGTTGGCAAATAAAGTGGCTGCATTCAAAGCTAAACTGGAACTGTGGGGACTGAGTGGACAGGAGCATATTTGTCATGTTCTAAACATTAGCGGGGATTTTGGGAGAGACTGAGACGGCTGTTTTTCTCCCAGCTGGTGCATGATCACCTAGCTTCGTTGTCAATTGAGTTTGAGCGTTACTTCCCAACCGCCAAAGACTCACGAAGTGTGAAGGGATGGATCTACGACCCATTTGTCAATGTCCCAGGTGAATCGTCCATGTCTGCACAGGAAGAAGATCAACTCCTTGAGGTTGTCAATGACGGTGGCCTTAAGTATGTTTTGAGAACTTCATCTCTGCCGACCTTCTGGATTAAAATCAAGGCAGAATATCCATGTCACAAAAGTACTGAAAGTTGCTTTCATTTCCAACATCCTATCTCTGCGGTTTTCCACAGTCGCTGCAACCAAAACAAAATTAGAGTAGACTGGACATAGGAGACAGTGCCACTCTGTCCTTTATCACCCCTAGATGGGACCGTCTTATTGCTGGGAAACAAGTTCAGGGCTCCCACTGATTCAGCGACATGTTGAGTTAGTGTTTTTATTAAATGGTCATTAAGAGAAAATATAAAATATGCACTTTGATTTTATAATATCATCATGTTAGACCTACTTGAACTAAAATGTTATGAAAAAGCGTCTATACTAAACTTACAGGCCTAATCGATGTCCTGGTCCGTATCGTGACCCCTCGATGGCCTGTCCAGGAAAATAGTCTATATGAGACCAGTCCATGGTGCAAAAAAGGTTTGACCGCTGGTGTAGAGAATTGTTGTATCTAAACTGCTGTGAATGATCTTTTCCATAACCAAAAATATTTTGAAGCTGGTGTACAACGCTGAAAGTAAATGACGCAAAAATGAAACTTAAGAACGGGAAGTAGATCTAGCGTGCACAGAACATATCTACCGCTTCTGAGGCTTGCTATCAATGACTGACAGATCTAACACTTTTCTATGTGAATTTGGACAGTTTGCCCAAAAGTTTATTTTGCAGCTGTACGTTTTTTAAAAACATATCAAAACATTTAAAAATAAATAATACTGTAATTGCTGGACTATTAACCGCACCTGAATATAAACCGCACCCACTGAATTATTAAAAAATATGTATTTTGTACATAAATAAGCCACATGTCTATAAGCCGCAGGTGCCTACCGGTACATTGAAACAGCCTTTAAACGGAACATGGCTTGTAACAAAAGTAAATAGGCTTTAACGAAACACGGCTTGTAACAAAAATTAAAAACGGTAGCCTACCAAGAAAGTCATCTCCGGTGTCGGAGTTGAATAGCCTCAGAATTGCTTCATCCGATGTTGGATCGTTTTCATTGTCGCTCTGGTCTCTTTCATCCGGAGGCAAATACCCCGCTGAGCTCATGCTGCCCCTTCAACACGCAGCAGTCCAGCCTTTCGAAACCCGTTGATGATAGTGGATTTTTTGAGAATGCTCCACGCTGTCAGGACCCACTGGCAGACTTGACCATAAGATGCTCTTTGCCTGCGGCCCGTTTTAGTGAAGGATTTCTCCCCACTTGTCATCCAAGCCTCCCACTGAACAAGGAGCGCCACCTTAAATGCACGATTTACACTGATGTCGAGTGGCTGCAAATACTTTGGGCCATCTGCTTTTCTTCCCTCGGAAAGCTTTTGTTTTCTGCACTGAGTCAGTTCCTCACGCTGCTGTTTCCAGTGTCTTATCATCGACTCATTAAGGCCAAGCTCCCATGCAGCAGCTCTATTTCCTTTTCCAACAGCCAGATCGATTGCCTTCAACTTGAAAGCTGCATCATATGCATTTCCCTGTCTTTGCCATGATGAGGGTGACAAAATTACTACTGTAATCAGAATGATGAAGTTTGAGCGCGCTCGATTTACGTCACATTATGTGACGGTGCTCAGTTTTTTTGGCGGCATGAATCTTGTGAAAGTGGGAAAAATCCATAAATTAGCCACGTCATTGTATAAACCGCGAGGTTCAAAGTGTGGGAATAAAGTAGCGGCTTATAGTCCGGAAATTATGGTAGTTTAACACTGTAGGCTTTTAAATTATATCAAACGCAACCGTATATCTTTTCCAGTGATGAAGACATGGATGTCTCAGGGGTGGGGTATGCTCTTTCTGACCACTGCCATGGGCAAACATGTATGGAATGCTTTAAATCAAAAGTGATGCTGTCAAAGTGAATTCAAATGGATTTACTCATAAATGATCAAATGGTGAAAACAAACAAATGCTTTTGTCACATTGACTCAAGTCGTTGACCACACTGTCATCAGAATCCCTCAATGTCGACACTGCCTGCTAACGTCCCTTTCAAATGGCCAACACCATCTGTACTTTGAAGGGCACACGAGCGCTGTGCCGCCACTGGGATGAACCCATTGAACCATAGTCATCATAAAACCCTGCTACTTAGTGCTCTCTGCAGCAAGCCACATGTTAGGTAATGCTAAGGCATGACCACTGGCATGCCCCAAATCCCAGCTGTGGATGCATAAGGGTGCAGCTGCGTGGCATGTGGAAGAGGCCATCCTCTAACCACCCTCTTTTCCTGCTGTCTTTTATACACTCCCTCTTCTCTGCAGCAGCTTTTCTAGGTTGCCTGACACTGGGTCGTGTGGCGCACACTTCACCATGAGCGAGGGCACAAATGTTCAACCTGGCTGGCGGGAGGGGTGGTGGTATCCTTAAGGGGCCTCATTCCTCTACACCTCCCTCCTTTCCCCTCCACCATTATCTCCCTCTCTCTGTATTGGTCTTACGCTCTCACATACACTTCATCCTTCTCTCCTCCCCTCCCTCTCTGGCTTGGCCACGTGACCAGCTGTGAGGGAATTGGGTTCATTTGAGTGCTGTCGTGTGTTTTGAGTAAGCAAGTTTTTATTTGTATTTTATTTTTGAGGGAGCGAGTGTGTTGGCCAAGGGCCCAGTCCATTTTCTTCTAGCAGCAGTGACTGGGTGGGTGGGTGAGCTTCGAGAGAGAGGAATACTCTAGTTGGTAGCAGCAGTGTGCCTGAACCAGGAGGGGTTGTCCGTGTGAGATTCCAAAGGGTGTGTGTTGCAAGTATGAGCCATTCTTGTGTGATATTTGGTATGCTAGCACTGGGTTTTGTGTGTGCCTGTTCGCTTGACATGACCATTTGTATCAAAACCTATAGGTGTTATTGTGAGAAAAGGACGTGTTTACTGCATATGTTTATGGTCCCATGTGTTGGACTGCATGCTTTAGCTTGCAGCTTGCTTGGTGTCCACAGGTGAGTATTTAAAAAATGTTAATATTATTATTATTTTTTTAAATCTTACACTAACGAAATTGCGCTGAACCTCTTGGCACTTAAAATGTATGCCAAACAAAAAAACATTGATTTCAAAGTTTAACAAACCATGCAACTCTATGCACAAGGACTACTTTTAATTTATACTGAAACATTTACAAAAATATATTTACTGGAAGAACTGTGCAGATGCTCAGTTTGGTAACAGAATTTCGGTAAAATCTCCTTCACGGTTTCCAAAAACTTGACAAAATATCTGCTCCGAATTAGGATTCAATGATGTCTGCGGAAAAAATGGTGTCTGCTATGACATTGCACATTGACACAATCTATTTTGGTTATTGAACTACAATTAGTGAATTGCGATAATGGAATTTCTTCATGGGTGCCTGTACTATACAAAAATGCGTATTTATGGATGAGTAATTTGGATAGTAGAACAGAGTACAGTACATTAGTGTACTCAAATGTAGTATGCTCTACTGTGCTGTCCAAACTTGTGAACCAATCTGTGGTTTGTGACTACTATGATTACCCATTGTAGCCATTTCAATTGCAGAAATTCCATTAGTGATTTGGAACCAATCATAGACAACTTTTTAGTCCACAGGAACACTGTTCTCTTTCAGTGCATTCCAAAGAGCCAGACATAAGGGAGGGGGATGGAAAGAGGGGTGTATTCTGCAGATTTTTTTCCCCTTGGAAAACCTTTTACCGCCTCTGTTCTCATTGGCTAGTCCCAGTCAATAGTGCCCTCACTGTAGCCCCCCAGGTTCCTTTTGAAGTTATCACTGGATAATTAAGGCAATTCCTATGGTCTGCCTATAGGTCTGTCTGAGATTCATCATACTGTACATCCCATTCTGGAGGGAAAATTTGACATGAGGGATGAGGGAAAATTGATAGTTGCATATCGGGATTAGAGGTCGACCGACTAATCGGAATGGCCAATTTTTAAAAAACAAACAAAAAATATATATATATTTTTTTCTTAAAGCATGTATTTTTTTAAGGTAATTTTGGATGCTGATTTTGCATTATTTTTCTTTACATTTTTTCCACAAGTGACAGATTTTTACCTTGTCAGCTCGGATTCAATCTTGCAACCTTACAGTTAACTAGTCCAACACTCTAACCACCTTCCTCATGAGGAGCCCGCCTGTTACGCGAATGCAGTAAGAAGCCAAGACAAGTTGCTAGCTAGCATTAAACTTAATCATAATCACTAGTTGTAACTAAATCAAATGTATTTACATTTGTACATCAGCTGATAACTCAAAGTGCTGTACAGAAACCCAGCCTAAAACCCCAAACAGCAAGCAATGCAGGTGTAGAAGCACGGTGGCTCGGAAAAACTCCCTAGAAAGGCCAAAACCTAGTCTGGTTCCTCTCTAGGTTTCTTCCTATGTGGGGTGGCGATTATAACAGAACATGGCCAAGATGTTCAAATGTTCATAAATGACCAGCATGGTCAAATAATAATAATCACGGGCAGAACAGTTGAAACTGGAGTAGCAGCATGGCCAGGTGGACTGGGGACAGCAAGGGGCATGGTCCTAGGGCTCAGGTCCTCCGAGAGAGAAAGAAAGAAAGAGGAGAGAATTAGAGAACGCACACTTAGATTCACACAGGACACCGAATAGGACAGGAGAAGTACTCCAGATATAACAACCTGACCCTAGCCCCCGACACAAACTACTGCAGCATAAATACTGGAGGCTGAGACAGGAGGGGTCAGGAGTCAAATCAAATCAAAATGTATGTCACATACACATGGTTAGCAGATGTTAATGCGAGTGTAGCGAAATGCTTGTGCTTCTAGTTCCGACAATGCAGTGATAACCAACAAGTAATCTAACTAACAATTCCAAAACTACTGTCGTATACACAGTGTAAGGGGATAAGGAATATGTACATAAGGATATATGAATGAGTGATGGTACAGAGCAGCATACAGTAGATGGTATCGAGTATAGTATATACATATGAGATGAGTGTGTAGACAAAGTAAACAAAGTGGCATAGTTAAAGTGGCTAGTGATACATGTATTACATAAGGATGCAGTCGATGATGTAGAGTACAGTATATACATATGCATATGAGATGAATAATGTAGGGTAAGTAACATTATATAAGGTAGCATTGTTTAAAGTGGCTAGTGATATATTTACATCATTTCCCATCAATTCCCATCATTAAAGTGGCTGGAGTTGGGTCAGTGTCAATGACTGTGTTGGCAGCAGCCACTCAATGTTAGTGGTGGCTGTTTAACAGTCTGATGGCCTTGAGATAGAAGCTGTTTTTCAGTCTCTCGGTCCCAGCTTTGATGCACCTGTACTGACCTCGCCTTCTGGATGATAGCGGGGTGAACAGGCAGTGGTTCGGGTGGTTGATGTCCTTGATGATCTTTATGGCCTTCCTGTAACAACGGGTGGTGTAGGTGTCCTGGAGGGCAGGTAGTTTGCCCCCGGTGATGCGTTGTGCAGTCCTCACTACCCTCTGGAGAGCCTTACGGTTGAGGGCGGAGCAGTTGCCGTACCAGGCGGTGATACAGCCCGCCAGGATGCTCTCGATTGTGCATCTGTAGAAGTTTGAGTGCTTTTGGTGACCAGCTGAATTTCTTCAGCCTCCTGAGGTTGAAGAGGCGCTACTGCGCCTTCTTCACGACGCTGTCAGTGTGAGTGGACCAATTCAGTTTGTCTGTGATGTGTATGCCGAGGAACTTAAAACTTGCTACCCTCTCCACTACTGTTCCATCGATGTGGATAGGGGGGTGTTCCCTCTGCTGTTTCCTGAAGTCCACAATCATCTCCTTAGTTTTGTTGACGTTGAGTGTGAGGTTATTTTCCTGACACTGTGGCCCCATCCGAGGTCACCCCGGACAGGGCCAAACAGGAAGGATATAACCCCACCCACTTTGCCAAAGCACAGCCCCCACACCACTAGAGTGATATCCTCAACCACCAACTTACCATCCTGAGACAAGGCTGAGTATAACTACACATGGTTGAGATTACTCGTTTATCTAGCGTTTCCTGCCCTACAAAAATCGATGCTCTGCACATTTGCAAAAAAGGACTGTCGTTGCTCAAACGTGTACCTAACCATAAACATCAATGCCTTTCTTAAAATCAATACACATAAGTATATATTTTTAAACCTGCATATTTAGCTAAAATGAAATCCAGATTAGCAGGCAATATTAACCAGGTGAAATTGTCACTGCCCTTGCGTTCATTGCACGTAGAGTTGAGGTATATGCAACAGTTTGGGCTGCCTGGCTCATTGTGAACTAATTTGCCAGAATTTTACGTAATTATGACATAACATTGAAGGTTGTGCAATGTAACAGGAATATTTAGATTGGATGCCACCCATTAGATAAAATATGTAATAGTTCCGTATTTCATTGAAAGAATAAATGTTTTGTTTTTGATGAGTTTCTGGATTCAACCATATTAATGACCTAAGGCTCGTATTGCTGTGTTATTATAATTAAGTCTATGATTTGATAGAGCAGTCTGAGCGATGGTGGGCACCAGCAGGCTCATAAGCATTCATTCAAACAGTACTTTCGTGCGTTTTGCCAGCAGCTCTGCTGTTTATGAAATCAAGCCTATCAACTCCTGAGATTAGGCTGGCAATACTAAAGTGCCTATAAGAACATCCAATAGTCGAAGGTATATGAAATACAAATGGTATAGAGAAATATTCCTATAAAAACTACAACCTAAAACTTCTTACCTGGGAATATTGAAGACTAAAAGGAACCACCAGCTTTCATATGTTCTCATGTTCTGAGCAAGGAACTTAAACGTTAGCTTTCTTACATGGCAGATATTGCACTTTTACTTCTCCAACACTTTGTTTTTGCATTATTTAAACCGTGTAGTGAACAACCAAAGATTTCAAGACTAAAAGTGATGTAAGTAGTATCAAAATGTGGTAAAAATACAAACGAGTCCTTGGGATTTGAGGATTGCTTCAAAACAACGTTTGCCATGTTTCAGTCGATATTGAGTTAATTTGGAAAAAAGTTCGGTGTTTTGATGACTGAATTTGTTTTTTTTTGGTAGCCAAACGTGATGTACCAAACGGCGCGATTTCTCCTGTACAAATAATATTTTTGGACACACTGAACATTTGCTATCTGACAGTCTCCTCTTTGAAAACATCTGAAGTTCTTCAAAGGTAAATGATTTTATTTGAATGCTTTTCTGGTTTTTGTGAAAATGTTGCCTGCTGAATTCTAACGCTAAATGCTACGCTAGCTATCAATACTGTTACACAAATGCTTGTTTTGCTATGGTTGAGAAGCATATTTTGAAAATCTGAGATGACAGTGTTAACAAAAGGCTAAGCTTGAGAGCTAGCATATTGATTTCATTTCATTTGCGATTTTCATGAATAGTTAACGTTGCGTTATGGTAATGAGCTTGAGGCTGTATTCACGATCCCGGATCCGGGATGGCTCGTCGCAACAGGTTAACTTGCAATGAAAATGACTTTCTGACAAAATTAGAAATATACAAAATCTGAAAATGTAGCTTGACCCTTACCTGTAAACGTTGCCTTTAGTTAGATGTAATCTGGAGATGGGTGTTATACAACAACCTTCTTTCTGTGTTATCTTTTTGGACTCTCCACATTTGGCAATCATCTTTCTGCTTCCACCTGGCATTCTTCTTCTGTGATATCTTCCCTCCATTGTCACTGGAAGACTACAATGTCTGGTTAAATTAAAAAAATGTTTCTACCTAAATCAGTTTTTTTTTATTGTCTGATTCATTTTCAGAGTCAGTCAGTATGGCACCATCATCCTCCAGAAAGTACAGAGCTTTGCGACAGCGCTATTAACTTCAGGGAAGCAATGTTGAGCAGTAGCGCAACTTTTTCAGTTCTTCATGATCATTTTCAAAAGCCGCGGTTGGTAAGATTATCCCACAAATACGGAGCAGCACATGTTATAGATAGAAGCATGCTACATGGTAGACAAATCTAACCTCCTCTCTCGGCATGTCTAGCCCACTCATTCTCAGACAATCGTGGTTAGCGGGAAGGTTTGTATTTTTCCTTTGCTAAACCAACTAGGCTCGTAATTTAACTTATTTATTTATAAATGGCATACAAGTTCCTTAGAAAGGTACATGGAAGTTCACATGTTCCTGAAGGAATTTCTGCAAAAAAATGCATACAAGTGAAAACTTCATACCTTTCCTGTGACGTGCGCCGTAAGCCTAGTTTCTTGAAATGGGTCTCATTATGGTGAGCTTTGTTTTAGATCATCAAATCACAATAAAATCATAGTATGGAATTGAGAATTGCAATTCGTATCGGCACCTAAGCATCGTTCATATCGTGAGGTCCCTGGCAATTTACAGCTCTAACGTATACCTAGGTCTGTGATACCAGTATTGCAATATTTTTTTCCTTTGCGAAAAAACCTCGAAGCAGACCACTCTGGTCCTTTTTAAAAACCTGCTTTATGTAAGATATTGTGTGCTATAGCTTGGAAAATACATTTTTGGATGATGACATTACAGGGCTGTAAGACCTTTTTAGCGTGGTGTTTATGTTAATGGACTGCTTCCAACCAAGTCTAAGCAATGAAAAACAACTCTCATTCTCCCGCCTTCGTGGCTCCCTCACCTACATCTCTAGGTAGTCCTGTCAGCCTTCTTCCTCTGCCGTGTAGCATGAGTGTTTTAACACTGGGGCTCCATGTGCTACCAAGCAACAAAGGTCACTGCAAGGTCAGTGTGACTTCCTGCTTGCCTCAATGCAGACACAAAAGCCATGTTTTCACCTCTGGGTGCACTGTACTACCTCCCTGGTGAACCAAACTAACTCCCCAGGGAGACATTACATTCAGACAACCACTTGACCCTTTGTCCTGCACAGATCAAAGGCCATCCCAGGGCAAGAGTAGACTTTCCTAATATTCTACTGAGGGGAGATTACATGCACCTGTTTGTGTTAAAGTAACTGCCCAGTGAATCTCTTTAAATTCATATTATATTAACTCACACCCAGATAATGTTGACACTTAACCCTACCTCAAACAGAATATAAAAAAAATAATGGTTGCTATTTCCTCAGAACATGTTATCTCCCTGTGAGGATCAGCGGTCTTGAGGAGAATGAGCTGGCCAATCAGCGCATTCAAATTTTTAGTAACCTTTTATATACCCATACCATTCTGTTGGGTTATGCCCACACCATTCCAACATTGAACAGCTTCTAGCCAAGGTAGCCAAAATAATGGGCAACTGGGCATTTTTATAAATGATCCTTAGAATGATGTTAATTCAAGAATCACACCTGAGTGGAAGCACCTGCTTTAAATATATACAAAAGGAAGACTTACGGTGACACAGTTTAGAAAATGTCTGCGTAGTTTTTCGTACAGCACATTGGTTGGGTACCCCCCCCCCCCCAATTAAAGTATTTGCTCTAAGCATTATAATAATGTACACAAAATGGAAAATAGGAAAAGGTTGTGGAGCTTCAACAATAGCCTGTAACAAGACCGCAGAAGATATAATCGACAATGAAACAGATGGCTAATGCTAGTGCAAATAAGCTAGCAGCAGCAAAATAACCCTCATTTCGTGAAGTGGTAGAGGAATTGCGCTCACAGGCTTACGAGAGGAACTTTGAGAAGATATACGAAAATAACTGAGTGGTTAATGTCCTTCTTGAAGACTCGACAAACAATTATACAGCATATCTACAAGAATGGGGGATGCAGAACAGCGCATTGGGGAAAAGGACACATGGAACACTGCAGTCAAGAAAATACTTGAACAGTCTTTGAAAAGCCATCACGCACTACAGGCAAAAGTGACAGAACTCAAAGGTTTTTCACGTCGAAACAACACTTTATTCCGTGCAGAGGGCCCAGAAATACTCTATGCCCAAATTCGTGGAGGGTCTATTCATAGAAATACTTGAAGACAACACTGACCTGGGGATTGAGAGCGCACACCATGCTCTGCCCCCCCCACACCAAGATCCTTAGTATTACGGTTCTTTAATCATGACTACGCGGGAGAGGTAATAAAAAGGAAGGAATACACCCCCATCAAGAAAGTACTTAGCGGTATTTCGCTTCCAAATACCATTCCCGGCAAAATTGTGCGTATTTCTGGATAATGGCCCGGTTACATACGAGCGTGCGGCTGAGGACCTGTAGTCAAGGGGCATCCCAGTGGAGTATACTGCAAGGAGAAAGGCATCTTCAACGGAGGAAATACTCAAGCAGGCCCTCCCATGGATCATTTTCGGCAAGCGGTGTCGAAAGCGGGAAATCGCCTCTGTGAGAAGATGTTCACATTCGAGAGACTCAGGCATTTCCAACGAGAAGATGGAAGACACTGAATCGGATTTAACAGACTTAATAGTTACCGCGAGCTGTTGAGACATATTGGGTTGTTACTGTTGATATTGCAATAGGAGAAATTAGGGATGCACGGTTATATCGGTGAACATATAGGAATTGGCTGACATAAGCGTAAAAAATGCCAACATCGTTGTTGGCCCAGATGTCTGGTTTAAAACCTCTTATGGATAGAGGAGAGACGCTAGCGTCTCAAGTGGCCAATAGCCTCGGGAAATGCATAGCGCCAAATTCAAATAAAACGCGATAAAACTCCAACTTTCATTAAATCACACATGCAGGGTACTCAATTAAAGCTACACTTGTTGTGAATCCAGCCAACATGTCAGATTTTAAAAATGCTTTTCGGCGAAAGCATGAGAAGCTATTATCTTATAGCATGCACCCCCCCCCGAACCACCTGAACGAGTTGTAAACAAAAGAATTAGCGTAGCCGACGCTACACAAAACACTGAAATAAAATATAAAACATGCATTACCTTTGACAAGCTTCTTTGTTGGTACTCCAATATGTCCCATAAACATCACAATTGGTCCTTTTTTTCAATGAATTCCGTACATGTATACCCAAAATGTCCATTTATAAAGCAGGTTTGATCTGAGAAACAAAAAGGCTACAAAACATTTCAAGAGTTGCCTATAAACTTTGCCAAAATATTTCAAACTACTTTTGTAATACAACTTTAGGTATTTTTAAATGTTAATAATCAATCAAATTGTAGACTGGGTAATCTGTATTTGATAGAGAAAGTAAACAAAACATGCACCATTTTCCCTCTTGCGTAACTATCAACAGTGTAACATTGTTCCAGGATGTGCCTCTTCTTCGTTTCACCAATGATTAACTTCAACCCAATTCCAAAGACTGGTATCCTGTGGAAGTCGTAGGAAATGAAATGGTCGCTATCAAATTTCCCTTGGCAAAGACAACTGGGGGAACGGTCAGAGGAAAAAAATAATTCTGAACAGTTTTTCCTCTGGGTTTTGCCTGCTACATAAGTTCTGTTATAGTCGGACATGCTTGAACCAGTTTTAGAAACTTCAGAGTGTTTTCTATCCACACCTACTAATCATATGCATATTTACATTTACATTTAAGTCATTTAGCAGACGCTCTTATCCAGAGCGACTATATTCCTGGCATGAGTAGCAGGAAGTTGAAATTGTGCACGCTATTTATCCAAAAGTGGAAATACTGCCCCCTATCCTTTAACCTGTTAGTCCTACCCACACCGTATTCGGTAGCGTAATCATAGCCTCAAGCTCATTACCATAACGCAACGTTAGCGATTTCTAAAAATCGCAAATGAAATGAAATAAATATGCCTATCCTCAAGCTTATCCTTTTCTTAACAATCCTGTCGTCTCAGATTTTCAAAATATGCTTTAGAACCAGAGAAAATCAATAATTTGTGTAAGAGTGGTGATAGCTAGCTTAGCATTTAGCGTTAGCATTTAGCACGCAACATATTCACAAAAACCAGCAAAGGGATCAAATAAAATAATTTACCTTTGAAGAACTTCAGATGTTTCAATGAGGAGACTCTCAGTTACATAGCAGATGTCCAGTTTTTCCTGAAAGATGCTTGTGTAGGACACAACGTTCCGTTTTGTTACTATGCATTTGGCTACCGAAACTAACCGAAAATTCAGTCACCTACACGTCAAACTTTTTTCCGAATTAACTCCATAATATCGACTGAAACATGGAAAACGTTGTTTGAATCCATCCTCAAGGTGTTTTGTCATATCTCTTCATTGAAATGCCATTCCTGGAAGCCTGCATTGTTCTCAGATTCGGATGGAAAAATACTGGTACCTGACTTTTGCGCACCAATTTCCACGCAGACACCGTGCGGGACCCCTGGTAAATGTAGTCTTATGGTCAATCTTCCAATGATATGCCTACAAATACGTCACAATGCTGCAGACACCTTGGGGAAACGATAGGAAGTGTCCGTTCATTCCTGTCGCATTCACAGCCATATAAGGCGATCATGGAAAACGTGCCATCAGAAATCCTGTTGATTTCCTGGTCGCTCAAACATCTTGGTTTTGCCTGTAGGTTTTGTTCTAAGGCACTCACAGTGAAAATCTTTGCAGTTCTGGAATCGTCAGTGTCTTCTTTCCAAAACTATCAATTCCAAGCATAGTCGAGCATCTTTTAGTGACAAAATATTGCGCTAAAAACGGGCACGTCTTTTTATCCAAAAATGAAATACTGCCCCTAGAGTCTTAACCGGTTGTTTAAGAGGTTAACGCCTATTGTTAAAAACCGATGTCAAAGCTACCGTGCATACCTCTACATAACATGACGTAATGACGCCCACAATGTCTGTGTGGATCGAGCAGTCTGTGTGGATCGAGCAGTCACCAAGTCGAGCAGTCGTTTGAAAGAGTAAGAAAATGTCAGCGAGCCAACTCAAAAGTGAAATCCTTTTAAAGCCAAGATGATTGAATTCATTGCCCTCGACAATCGACTGTTCTATGTTGTGGGTGATGTTGACTTTTGCCGACTGGTGAAGCACCAATACAACCAGCCTGAAAACAATGACCGTAGTCATTTTCATCATTGATAAAAATAATTTAGGAATCCTTGTAAGTATTAGCTAAATTGCCACTTGTTGATCGGTTCATAAAAATAAATAGCTAGCCAGCTAATTTACCCAGTTGCTAACGTTATTAGTAGCCAGCTAGCTTCATCTGGCTCGTGAGGCTGGGCCTGGTTGTGTTGTGAAGCTAGCCACTATGAGGATTCGGCACAATAGTGGACTTTGTGGTTAGCATTACAATAAAAGTGGCAATTCTACTATTTGTATTCATTTGCATCACTGTCAATGACTGACAGTGATGCAAATGAATATAAATGTATGTATGGCATACTTTTATTTTGAAGGCTAACAGTAAAGTCCACTATTGTGCCTAATCTGAAATGTGGCTAGCTTCAAAATAGATGGGTCCGACCACCATTAATCAAATAAGAAATGTCTTATAAATTAGGGTTATTTTAATGATGACACCTAGCTATATAGCTAGCTAACTAGAGCACCTGAAACAGATTGTCGTTTTTTTGGGAAGAACATTGTTTGCATCCATGAGGAAGCTAGCTCTTTCTTTAAGACCAGCACTGTAGTTGCTTGAGACAACTTTACCAGCATCACAGCATATGTATCGATGAATTGTTGTGACATATGAGTGATAGTGTAATCAATGTGTAATGACTACGTAAAACGATTAAAGCCTTACATTATTGTGCTGTGCAGTCATATTCAGGTACTGATTGGTCAACAAGCTTATTTGACGTGTATCTATTGACACGCAAAGACCCAAACGGCATTCCATAGAAATTCTGGATGAGAATGAACAATGTAACAGCACAGCAAGTAAGTGAAATAAATAGGTTATCAGTAAAACATACTCAAAGTGGAGACATATGTAAATGCCAAAACTTTTTTTTGTGCGCGTGACCTTTTAAGTAGGGAAGTCAGTTGAGAACAAATTCTTATTTACAGTGATTGCCCGGATGCTGCTGGGCCAATTGTGCACCGCACTATGGGACTCCAAATCACAGCCAGATGTGATACAGCCTGGATTGGAACCAGTGACTGTAGTGATGCCTCTTGCGCTGAGATGCAGTGCCTTGGACCGCTGCGTCCGTGTGTGTAACTATTTAACTGTACTAGAATGTTTAAGGCTGCAAAAATCGTTCAATGTTGGTATTTTTGTCAAGGAAAATATAGAATATCGTTATCAGTCAAAAATGTTATATCGGTACGTCACTAGGTAATGTTTCCCCCTTCCCCCCCCCCCCCCTTAATGCTGCGCAAGGGTAAGTAGCCAAAAGTGTTTTCTTGAAGGACAAATTTATGTATGATCACATTAACATGTCTATCTCAAGATTAATGGCACCTTGACAATGGGGTGACAGAAGGGCATATCAAGGGGAGGATTCATGATATGCACGCATGACCTACAGTGGGGCAAAAAAGTATTTAGTCAGCCACCAATTGTGCAAGTTCTCCCACTTAAATTACAGGCTTCAACTTTTTAAGTGGGAGAACTTTTGGTGGCTCAATTGGTGGCTGACTAAATACTTTTTTGCCCCACTATATATACTTGTCGCTTTTCAATTGTCGCTTATACACGTCGGTGAATTACAAAATATTTTCGGTTCTAACGGGTCCTGTTTGCGACTGCATTACGCATTTTTATATTTGAGCGAGGGGTACCACCTGCGGACAGGCTCATCCCCTCAAACCCCAGAGGCAAGAGACAGTCCTGACATGGGAGTCCAAATACCATTGTATTTCCCCACTTTGGTTTACATTATCGTTCTTGTTTTTTTTGTTCATTTTTGGTTCATGATAAGCAGGCAGTTATGGTGCACAGGGTTTTTATTTATATCGATGCATCATTGGGAATATAAGGTCATAAGTCTCAATGTAAACGGACTGGGGAGTGACATCAAGAGAAGTAAGGTAATAGCAAAGATGAAACTGGAGAGAGGTGACATACTATTCTGGCAGGAAACTCACTTAACCACACCTGAACACGAGAAACTCAAGAAAATTGGATATAGGAATACTTTTTTCTTACAAAATGGGAAGAAGGGGAGTTGCAATCTTGATCCAAAATTCAGTTAATTTTGAGTTTGTCAGAAATGAAAGACCATAATGGAGTTTACCTTACTCTGATAGCAAACCAAGAAATACTCTATGGAGGTTTAATACAAGCATGCTGTGAGATCCAGCATTCAAGGAATCGGTAAAGACCGAATTGAACGTCTATCTGGAGAATAATGATAACGTTGAAGTATCTCCTGCTACATTGTAGGATGCAGCTATGGCAGTTATTAGAGGAAAGATTATAGCCACATCTCTGAAGAAAAGGATTAAAGCACAAACCGCTGAATTTACAGGAAACCTTAAACTTAGAACGGCCCCAGTCATTACAAAGACCCTCCTATTACGAGAGATTCAAGGGTAAAACAACAAATTGACCAGATTTATAGTGAAGAAGAGGAAAAAGCTCAGATTCCTGAAACAACGATATTATGAAGCAGGCTCAAAGGCAACGAAATTACTAGCATGGAGACTCAGGAAACAAGCACGGAATACCATTTTCAAAATAAGACCCCAAAACAAAGATTACATGTAAATTGGATGAAATACAGAATGCTTTTGAATCCTATTACACATCTGTACAAGCAACCAGAGAACGCAATGCACAGACAATAGTTTTATTTTTTTATTCTCTATCTCCCCTCAATTGGGGCAGAGCAAAATGATGACAAACTTCGGAAGTAACTACTGAAGAAATTATTAAAGCAATATCTAAAAGTAAACAAGTCTCCAGGCACTGATGGCTTCCATTTTTTTAATGGTTCAAAGCCTTCAGAGAACTAACACCTACTTAAGGCCTGGTTTTAACTGGACTATATCTGTAATCCCAAAAGAGGGTAAAGGTAAGAAGGAATGCAGTTCCTATAGACCAATTGCAATTCTTAACACGGGTTAGTAACTATATTCATCAATAATAGCCAAAAGAATGGAAGACGTAATCCCAGAATTGCTTGATGGGGATCAAACTGCTTTCATACGAAATAGACAGACACAATTTTTTCAAAATGGGATACACACAAGGCAATTCTTGTTCTTGTGGAAATATTGGTTAAAATATCCCCAATTCAATGGAATTGCAACCCTCTGCATGCACACTGCACTCATCCATCACATATACAGCTGATTCTCAAGATTTTGCCCATTTATATGTTATTGAGCCCACACTACTACACTGTCCGATCCAAGGACTACATGCTTTCTGGTAAGTTTTGATAACAATACTGGGTGGGGTGAATATATATATATATAAGACATTTTGTCTTCACTATTAAATAGTAGCCTACTGCAAAGTGTGTTTAAATTATTTCTAACTTGTTAACAATTTCTGCTAGTTAGTTTTTGTTAACGTGTGGGTTTTAGCTTGCTTGAGTTAGCTGAGTGTTAATTCACCTGTTTCCATACATGATTAATTTTAGAACATTTATCTTACAAATGAGTTAAATTAAATTGCTTGACTATGTATCTGTACATGAAATTGTATTTGTTTTTCACTGCAGCTAATGTAAAAGGATAAGCTGTGTACATTTGAAAATACTGTGCCAAATCATGTGTTGCATTCTTCAAAGATGCAGAATCGTCTGGCCAGGTGCATTAAGTTACCTCAGCGCTCACAACAAGCAACCTCTGACAAAAGACCCCGTACTTCTATTTGAGGTAAAAATGATGAATCCGACACCTTATTGGTGTCGGATTCGTAGCCTAGTGGTTAGAGCGTTGGACTAGTAACCAGAAGGTTGCGAGTTCAAACCCCCGAGCTGACAAGGTACAAATCTGTCGTTCTGCCCCTGAACAGGCAGTTAACCCACTGTTCCCAGGCCGTCATTGAAAATAAGAATCTGTTCTTAACTGACTTGCCTGGTTAAATAAATAAAAATTAAAAAAATTGGTAGCAACAGCTCATGGTCCTCCTGGAATCAGTTTTTCTTGACTCAATGGAAGAACGTAAAAAGAGAAATGCTAATGAATGTTTTGCTCAAGCTGTGTATGCAACTGGTTCACCTCTGCTCACAGGCGACGTGTATTGGAAGAGATTTCTGAATGTTCTTCGCCCAGCATACACTCCTCCAACCAGACATGCTTTATCTACTCATTTGTAATTAACTACATCGCCACCACTCAACCAGGGATACACAACCCTCCGATACACAACCCAACCATGCCGCACTGCTTAACACAGCGCGCATCAAACCTGCTTGCAGATGTAAGAGAAGAAATCCATACTGCCCTGCCCACTTCACGGTTGCTCCAATGCGCGCACTGTGTTAAGAAGCAGTGCGGCTTGGTTGGGTTGTGTATCGGAGGACGCATGACTTTCAACCTTCGTCTCTCCCGAGCCCGTACTGGAGTTGTAGCGATGAGACAAGATAGTAGCTACTAATAATTGGATACCACAAAATTGGGGAGAAAGGGGTAAAAAAAAAAAAATTTTTAAAGTGGATCCTCCTGGATGATGTATTTTGGGAGAGAGTAGTAAGCAGTCAAACTCCTGATACCAATAGCAGTAGCCATTACATGGATTGAGGGAGACAATGCCATCCTGTCTGATGTTCACTCTGCTTGCAGATGTAAGAGAAGAAATCTATACTGCCCTGCCCACTTCACGGTTGCTCCAAGCAGAGGAAATTGCAGTTCTGAAACGCATGAAGACTTCTGCCTGAAGCCCATGCACCCCGCAGTGTACATGTTGGACCCCAAGTATGCTGGTAAGAGCATCACTACCGTGTCTCGCCACCTTGGCCTGGATGAAGGAAAGTTTCTTGACAGTCTGGCAAAGTACACTTCCAAGCAAGGGCTTTGGGATGGAGATGCAATATGGCAGTCGTGCCAGCATATCTCATCAACCACCTGGTGGAAGGGACTTTGTGGATCTGAGGCTCTTTCCCCAGTTGCCTCATCCTCCAAATCCCACCAACATCAGCTGCCTCAGAGCGCAACTGGTCCTTGTTTGGGAACACACACCAAAGCATGCAACAGGCTGACCTACACATTTTTGTGTTTTTGAGCCTGAAAACAAGCCATCAAGGTTGGAAAATGATAGTGAAGGTGAGTCCTAAGTCTGTTCAAGAGCTGGACATTGAGGTCCAGGGAGAAGACATGGAAGCCCGAGAGGAAGACAACCAAAGCTTTAGTCTTGAAACTATAGTTTTACAGATGTATGTTGATGTTTTTGGGTGATGCGATAGATCATTGGACATTATTTAATAGTCCCTTTTGTTGTTCAGTGAAATCATGTGATGAGTCAACTCTTAAATTAAAGTTTTATTCGTAACAATTGTTTAATTTCTATTGGAAGGATTTAATCATTTGCAATTGTCTACTTATGATAAGGTGAAAGGTTTATGATTCTGTCTCCATATGTTATGGTAAATATATCAATGCACAAAACATTACATTTAAATTGTATTAATATTAATTTGCATATATTTCACATTCCCCAAAATGTGTAACCGTACCTCGAGCACCTCAAAAATGAATCCAAGTATTCACTAACGCATACAACTTGAAGTAAAAAACAACAACCTCTTTACTTGGGTATTCAATCCTCAAAGAAATATTCTACAAACTATATTAAAAAGAAATGGGAGGAGGAACTTGACATTGAAATAACTGATGAAACATGATTGAACATATTAGATTCTTTTACTTGTATTTTCTCTGTTCCTCAATAAAAACAAACTTTTTTGTGTACACACACACACACGCCTCTTCAAATTAGTGGATTTGGCTATTTCAGCCACAGTTTTGGGAAGGCCCTTTCCTGTTTCAACATGACAATGCCCTTGTGCACAAAGCGAGGTCCATACAGAAATGCTTTGAAGCGATTGGTGTGGAAGAACTTGACTGGCTTACAGAGCCTAGACCTCAAACCCATCGAACACCTTTGAGATGAATTGGAACGCTGACTACGAGCCAGGCCTAATTGCCCAACATCAGTGCCTGACCTCACTAATTCTCTTGTGGCTGAATGGACAAGTCCCCGCAGCAATGTTCCAACATCTAGTGGAAAGCCTTCCCAGAAGAGTATAGGCTGTTAAAGCAGGAAAGGGGGGGACCAACTCCATATTAATGCCCATAATTTTGGAATGAGATGTTCGACTAGCAGGTGTCCACAAACTTATTGGTCATGTAGAGTATTTTGCATCCCTCGTTTACTCCATGTTTTTCATTAATTTTGGCAGTTACCTGTTATCTGGCAGCTCGTTATTTACTCAAACAAATAATCTGGTGGGTTATGGTCCACAAAGGAGCATGCATGTTTAAAAATGTCCGGTCTTTGTTTTGGCCTTCTGAGCAGTTCACTGTTGGAACCTGGTCTTTTTACTCCAGGTGAAATGATACTTGATAGGTAGGTCAAAAACATTTAAAGGTGCGAAGTAGACTGTTAGTAGCTGCTAGATGGAGTGTGCAATGTAGTGCAGTGGGGAGGGAACTTGGAAGTCATTGGATGACAGCTCTGTCTCAGGAACCACATGTTATTTATTATCTTCAAAGATGTGCAGAAAATGTACATCTGAAATGTCTTGCCAGAGACCTCACAATATGATATTATCACCATACTTAGGTGTCAATATGATATGTATTGCATTTCTCATTATATTGTGGTTTTGATGTTCCAAACATATTCCTCAACGTGTGTCTGCTGCAGATGGATGAGAGAGCCTTGAGTTTTTTTTTTTATCAGTCACGGAAATAAGTGCAGAAAACAAATTGTCTCCCTATTTAAAGATGTACTATGCATGAATCGCTCTGCCATTTCCTGGTTACTAAAATTCAACTAGTTTGACAGAACAAGCACGTATAGTGTAGAGCATCATTGTACCATCTAAACCACTGAAATATGTTTTCAGCTGTTTAAAGCTGGTGTACAATACAAAGTAAAAGATGCAAAACTTAAGCATGGAAATGGCACACACAGAACAGATCTACCTCTTAGACTTGCTTTCAATGATAATGACAGCTCTATAACTCTCATTTCATTGTCAATTTGGTTGGTCGCACAGTTACACTACTGTTCAAAAGTTTGGGGTCATTTTGAAATTTTCCTTTAAGACATACATGAAATGAGTTGCAAAATTAATAGGAAATATAGTCGCCACATTGACAAGGTTATAAATAAGAATTGTGTCCTTCAAACTTTGCTTTCGTCAAAGAATCCTCCATCTGCAGCTATTACAGCCTTGCAGATCTTTTGGCATTCTAGTTGTCAATTTGTTAAGAGATTTCACCCCATGCTTCTTGAAGCACCTCCCAAAAGTTGTATTGGCTTGATTGGCACTTCTTACGTACCATATGGTCAAGCTTGCTCCCACAACAGCTCAATAGGGTTGAGAGCCGGTGACTGTGCTGGCCACTCCATTATAGACAGAATAACAGATGACTACTTCTTCCCTAAATAGTTATTGCATAGTTTGGAGCTGTGCTTTGGGTCATTGTCCTGTTGTAGTAGGACATTGGCTCCAATTAAGCACTGTCCACTAGGTATGGTGTTGCGAAATGGAGTGATAGACTTCCTCCTTCAAGATCCCGTTTACCCTGTACAAATCTCCCAGTTTACCACCACCAAAGCACCCCCAGACCATCACATTGCTTCCACCATGCTTGACAGATGGTGTCAAGCACTCCTCCAGCATCATTGAATTTTTTTCAAAAACTAGGATATGTTTGAGTAACCCCAAACATTTGAACGGTAGTGTACATATTGTAGTTTAAAGTGATGGGGAAAACAAGCTATTAATGGAAATTACTAATATAATATTAATATATATCGAATAATATTCCGATAGTCAAAATAATATCCGGATTTAATGTTACTGTATTGATACCCCCCATCACTAGAATGCACTTGGCATATGCTGTGCTAGACCAGCACCTGCTGTCTGAAGACAATACAGTATCAGAATGTGAACCTGCATTACCCCCTCTAGATCTTCTGTCAGTGCATTCAATAAGCTCTTCTCATGCCTTTTCATTTCACCCCGTTAAACAATGGTGCTATTTATTTTAATATCATTGGGTTGCAGTCAGGGGCAGGATTTCCAGAAACAAAGGATTCACACAAATAGAGCCCCTCGATGCTTGCTAACGGATATTTTTACAATGATATGAAAACTTGTTTTTTTTGCACTAATATGAATCATGGTATTGTGATCATAGTGTAGTTACTGTGCAATAGTATAATTATTAGGCCTACCAAAATAAAGCTGAAATTTCACTCATTCACCTGGGGTTAACTACCTGACCTAACCTGGGAACCATCTTGATTATAATTCCATTACGCGATACATGTGGCATTGCACAAAATATATATCCAGGGGATGATAATGAAGCAATATTTCCAGTGTTGAGATATATGGAGGGATAAGTGGGGTTAGCCATAACAAAGTAGAATGATTTGACAGCTGCTAAAGGGTCTGCATAGTTCTATGTCCCTGTGCTTTCAGTTACAGTAAGGGTCTTGTACTAACAAATACCAGAGGCTTGTTCAGGAGGATGCTACAAGACAGAAATAGGAACATGTAACATTTCATTTGCCGGTTATGTGTAGTAAAACTAATTATATTAACATTGTTAACGTTTTGTTAACAGTGATTTTGTAAGTGCTTTGTATAGTAAGTAACTTGGTGTTTTTGCGCATTAAGCACTGATTGCCATTTTGTCATTCTTGTTTCTTTGTCTGTAAATGTTGCTCTCACTACCTTTGTTAATATTTGCAGCACTAAGAATGTGTAATTTGCTGGATTTGAACTAGGATGCATTTCTTCCTTATCCGTCTGTCTTTTAACCTCCCAATAGGTAAACGGTGCTGGCTGAAACCTTCCCCAGCACTAGACCGCTCCTGATTTGAGTGAAGGGGACGAGAGTGACGCCTCCTTCTGTGGGACCACCTCAGAGGACAAAACCCCTCCCCCCATTCTTCCACGGGCCACCATGGGTGAAGTAGTCATTGTGAAGGAGGGATGGCTTCACAAACGAGGTAATACCTATACCCTCGATCTCCACCACCCTCTTACCTAAGGCTTTGGAAATCACACACAATGTAACATATATGTTGCCTCTGTCCTGCTTTGAAGTAAGTGTAGATTTTGTTGCTTTTTCTGGTTATGTTTGCATGGTTGTCAATTAGCCAACCTGTTGTCTCTTGAGATAAAAGGGCATATAAAGTCGTCCCTGCGTCACACCATTCTGAGATTGCTTCCGGTTTCAGCTCCATTCATCGATAACCAGGTCTACAATGCAAGTGATGCAATGTTTACTGTCTATAAGAATGTTTATGGCCCCTATGAATGTTTATGGTCCTTAAAAATGTGGTTCCTGACACTTAAGGCCTGTGAATACATCCTCATAACAAACCTGTTAGTGTACACACTAGTAGAGGTTATATCAGGGCATTTGTAAAAGCTGATGAGAAATGTTTTGTGTAAAACATTTGCCAATTTCTGGGGGGGGACACATCCATTTAACTTTAAAGCTGTGTTTTTCAACCTTTCTCTTGTTTTGGATTAGTCTTTGTGCAGATTGAACTCTGGGTCTCTGCTGTGACCCAGGCCATTCCATGTGCATATTTTCCTGTTCCGTCTGGAATTGGTGTGTTTTCCACTCGCACCTGCTTCTCCTTTGACCCTTTCCGTGTTCTATAAACAAAGAAATGGACACCCCCCACTTTATTAACTAACTGTTGCCAGGGTACGCTAGGGCTGGGCGATATGGCCAAAATATTATCACGGTATTTAAAAGAAATTAGATTTTCTTTTTTAAAATTCAATAATAAAAGTTGTACATTTTGCTTTGAGTAGTGACTGATCCCAGGGTGGCAACACATCCATTCTCAGTGATTTCAGTAAGTCTTTCTCCATTCTGATTGTTTTATACTGTTCAATTCAACTTCAAACAAAACACATTTCAGCACTTCCTGCACTCATTTGCGGTAGTGGAAAGAGTACCCAACTGTCATACTTGAATAAAAGTAAATATACATTAAAAGAAAATTACTCAAGTAAAAGTTAGTAACCCAGTAAAATACTACTTGAGTAGAAGTATTTGGTTTTATATATACTTATGTATCAAAATGATATGTAATTTATAAAATGTACTTAAGTATCAAAGGTAGAAGTAATTTCAAATTCCTTAAGCAAACCATTTTTAACATTTATTTACA
The DNA here is from genome assembly GCF_021184085.1 of Oncorhynchus gorbuscha. Classification (NCBI taxonomy): domain Eukaryota; kingdom Metazoa; phylum Chordata; class Actinopteri; order Salmoniformes; family Salmonidae; genus Oncorhynchus; species Oncorhynchus gorbuscha. The sequence continues at coordinate 55,959,310 of NC_060186.1, forward strand.
GATGGCCAGGGGCACACTCATACAATTTACAAACAAAGCATTTGTGTTTAGTGAGTCCTCCAGATCAGGGGCAGTAGATGACCAGGGATGTTCTTTTGATAAGTGTGTGAATTGGATCATTTTCCTGTCCTGTTAAGCATTCAAAATGTAACTAGTACATTTGGGTGTCAGGGAAAATGCATGGAGTAAAAAGTACAGTATTTTCTTTAGAATGTAGTGAAGTAAAAGTAATCCAAATTAAAGTACAGATACCAAAAAACAATTTGAGTAGTACTTAAGTACTTTACACCACTGCTCAATTGAGAATTTCCATACTGCCGCCTAGGGCTGCATGATATGGACAAATCATCTAGGACTTATTTTTAACCAAATGTTGCAATTGCGATTTGACTTGCTAATTAGAGCAAAACTGTTGGAATCATTAAAATAGAATGACTAGTCTAATTCTATAGTTAGAATGTAATAGTGGGTACATTGAATACAGTGTTTGAGATGACAATGAATTAAAATGCCAGGGAGTTATTGTGAGGGTAGGAACTAAAGTGTTTCCTAGGGGACCCTATAAGCTTTGGTTGGCTACATTGCATGTTTTCTCTTAGCTACTTCATGTATCTAACATATTCTTGCTTTGCATATTCCTCTTTGATTTAGAAGATACTGTTGCACAAACAACAAGCTGATTTTAGGTCTACGCCATCACTGGTATTATCAGGCTGTATTAGCTAGCTGCGTTTGCTCTAACTCAGTACATTTATTAGCTAGCTAGCTATTAGCATCTCACAAGATTTAGGGCAACTTGCTAAGAAAAGTCATACTAGCTGTTTGCTGATGTAAGAAACATGAACTAATAATGTCATTTGTAGAACGCTAGTGGATTTATATTAAGACGCAAAGTGAAAACTGCATCGTTGTCATCAACATTGTTGCATGTTCTGCATTGACCATGCAGACTGAATGCAAGTGTCTCGTTGTTGAGGAACGTCAAATGCACTCCGTGAGTGACAAGGGGCGGGGCTAGGTCTGTGTGGTACGGAGAGAGATGACTCAAGTAGCTAAGTAAACTATAAAAATTGACATTTACATATGGCGTATCACATTCAACAAACCAAACATTCAAATACCGGTATAGAAGGTAAAGTAAAAACCCCAACCAGTCCCTGCATCAATACCGGTATATCATAACATATGGTGTACGCCGTTAAGCCTCAACATAGCTTTAACCACAGGGACGACCAGATTGCAACAATGAAAAACGTGTGTTTTCACACATGAAATCTTCTATGATAGCCTATACTGGATATAATATATTTTTACGGACTCTCCAATATGGTATTTTCTAGCAAATGGTGTTATTGGGTTGTGTACAACACCCAACTCAACCAGAGGCCAACTTTCTGGAAAAGCCAGGCGGTGCAATGGTGCAGGGATTAGGGTGTGGCTGAGGATGGCAGCAGCAAGATTCCTACTACACAAACTGTGGAAGCTGGACAGTCGGAGTTTGCAAGGCCATTGGGTTTTTACTGGAGAGTCCTACCCCCTCCCTCCCTCCAGCCTTGGCCAGTCAGACAGTCGGACAGTGTAGCGCCGTGGCTAGGAGTTTGAGGGTCATCCCAGTTCAGCTATGCAGACAGACCCCACCCAGAATGGCTCTGGGCCCTGATCAAAAGGAAGGCAGCCAGCGCTGGATTTGCGCCGCTTAATGTGGCGGGGAGCCTGTTTTGTCCACAAGGGATTTGGAGATGTTTTCTCTCTTGATGTGACCATGGTGACATCACCCACAGGAAACTATGAAGGCTGCAGAGTGGTTCTGTCAGGCATTTTCTGCTCAGGGTGGATTTTGCCCACCTGTCATTCAAACATCCTACAACAAATTTAGTTTAGCAGTGTTTCCCCAAGGATTTTTTTCAACAGTGGTGGCAAAGGAAGGGGAGGGGTAGTGGGTGTATCCAATAGCATGCCCTCCAACTGAAAGTTTAGTGGTCCTCTTGGCCGCTGAGACTAAATGTAGCTGTTTTAAAGTGAATTACTTGCAACTCTACTAGGCCTGACCCATTTTAGTAGATTTGGTGAATTGTTTGGTCGATAGGCTGTTGGTCGATCGAGATTCCTTTAGTCGAGCAGTAGCAATAAAAATAATTAATCATGGTGTACAAGAGACCTGTCCAATTATTGCATGTCTGAGTGTACTGATTAGAGGTCGACCGATTAATTGGAATTGCCGATTTTAAGTAGGGCCGATTTCAAGTTTTCATAACAATCGGAAATCTGTATTTGAGTGCCGTTTAAAAAAAAAAAAAAAACTTTTACATTTTTTAATACCTTTTATTTAACTAGGCAAGTCAGTTAAGAACACATTCTTATTTTCAATGACGGCCTAGGAACGGTGGGTTAACTGCCTCGATCAGGGGCAGAACGACAGATTTTCACTTTGTCAGCTCGGGGGATCCAATCTTGCAACCTTACAGTTAACTAGTCCAACGCAATAACGACCTGCCTCTCTCTCGTTGCACTCCACAAGGAGACTGTCTGTTACGCGAATGCAGTAAGCCATGGTAAGTTGCTAGCTAGCATTAAACTTATCTTATAAAAAAAAACAATCAATCATAATCACTAGTTAACTACACATGGTTGATGATATTACTAGATATAATCTAGCGTGTCCTTCGTTGCATATAATCTAATCTGACTGAGCATACATGTATCTGACTGAGCGGTTGTTGGCAGAAGCAGGCGTGTAAACATTAATTCAAACAACACTTTTGTGCGTTTTGCCAGCAGCTCTTCGATGTGCGTCAAGCATTGCGCTGTTTGACTTCAAGCCTATCAACATTATTTAAACCAAATTGAACATGTTTCATTATTTACTTGAGGCTAAATTGATTTTATTGATGTATTATATTAAGTTAAAATATAAGTGCCCATTCAGTATTGTTGTAATTGTCATTATTACAAATAAATAAAACAATCGGACGGTATCCGTATTCTGCTTTTTTGGTCCTCCAATAATCGGTATCGGCGTTGAAAAATCATAATCGGTCGACCTCTAGTACTGATCCATGGGGATGGCACAGTCCATCAGACATTTGCTACTGAAATTGTATGTGGTTATATTATATAAGAACAATGTTGCATCACAAATAAAAATATATATTTTACAAATGGGTTTTCTTCCACGTTGGATAGTGGTTGCTGTCTGCGGTTCTGAAACGCATCAGTGCGCTGTTGAATTGGCGCCTTTTCATAGACCATGTGCATAATAGTGAAGTTGACCAGCATATCGGTGTTGAGAACAATGGGGCGGAGGCAGCAGCAGAGTTAGATGAGACCACAGCCCTTGCCTTAATTGTTGAGTAAAAGTGAGGAGAGAGATGGGAAACCCCAATTTAATTAAGTCTTTAAATCATTAGCTTAACTGTTTATTAAATGTACTTTGCTTTATAAATAATATCTACAGAAATGACAACCTGCTTCTGTTGCCTGTTTGAGTGTTTAACAGTCTACTGATTCCATGAGTACCAGGCCTCATGTAACCAAAACAAGTACACAAATTCTGCTGTTTTGATATGCTGAAATAAAGGCTTCACAGTTTTTTCATTAGACCAGCCTCTGGTATTATTTTTTATTTAGTGTCTACACTGTTCCAAATGGTCAAATTATATATATAATAATAATAATGCCACTTTTTCCTTGATCTCCTTGTTATTATCATTATAATAAGTAATGTCATTATCATTAGTAGGCTTAGTATAGCAGCCTTGTATAATCACCATTGAGCTGTATGCTTAAGAGCGCATCCTGTTTAGTCTTAATACCGTAACTAACTTCGGCCTATATTTCAATTCTTAAATGGGCTACTGTATCAATCAATCATTTATTTGTTAATGTCATGACACAGCAAATGAGTCATTTATGATTTGAAATGCAGTAAAAGCATTTTAGTTTTAATTAAATAAAAGGGATGGTTGAATAATTAGTGTAAACAATAAATAGGCCTAAATCGTTCATTTCTCTAATTTGCTTAACGAATGTGACTGTTTTTAGTCTTTGCTGTAATAAAGGCGTTACCCCAAAAAAACATACTTTGTCCAAATGGTCAGAAAATGTATATTGTAATCTAACAGCACCTGTTTGGCACACATAATATGCGCACAGCGCTTGCCCCTTACTTTATTCTTGATCGCCAGTATTTTCCACAACTAGCCATTCATTCCACACATCTGTCTTCCCTCCTGAGCAACCAGTAAACATTCCCCCGTTTCCAGTTTGTCACATCCTCTCAATCCATTTTGCTGTTGTGTTACACTGGCCAGAGTTTACATGTGTCAGTAAAGAGAGCAAGGGTTGAGGAAATAGATCTTTTTTTTCTGAACAAATGAGGGATTTCGGTAAGAACTTTTCAGTCAGACTTGGCTGTAATTATGTTGCTGTAGTGGTCGCTACAGCAGGGAGGAGAGGGAGATGACGGGTGCTAGTCAGTCACTCAATGTTTATTTATTTTTTTGCGCAGCAAGTATGAGCCAGATCCAGTGCAACCAAATCATTTGTGGTCACACTCCATCTAGTAATTTGTCTTAATTATTTAATCAAACAGTTTGCTTAAAGGATCAGACAAGCTCAGTGCGTATAAACTCAGCAAAAAAAGACCCTTACCTTTTTCAGGACCCTGTCTTTTAAAAGATAATTTGTAAAAATCCAAATAACTTTACAGATCTTCATTGCAAATGGTTTAAACACTGTTTCCCATGCTTGTTCAATGAACCATAAACAATGAATAAACATGCACCTGTGGAACTGTTAAGACACTAACAGCTTAGACGGTAGGCAATTAACCTCTGGTACAAGTGGGACGTTAGCGTCCCACCTCGACAACAGCCAGTGAACTGTCAGGGCGCCAAATTCAAAACAGAAATCTCATAATTAAAATTCATCAAACATACAAGTATTATACACCATTTTAAAGAAACTTCTTGTAAATCCAACCACAGTGTCTGATTTCAAAAAGGCTTTACTGCGAAAGCACACCATGCGATTATGTTAGGTCAGCGCCTAGTCACAACCATACAGACATTTTCCAGCCAAGGAGAGGGCTTGCAAAAGTCAGAAATAGAAATTTAAATTAATCACTAAACTTTGATCTTCATCAGATAGCACTCAGGACTCCATGTTAGACAACAAATGTGTGTGTTGTTCGATAAAGTTAATCTTTATCCAAATACCTCAATTGAAATTGATGCGTTATGTTCAGAAATGTATTGTCTCAAACAAATATTTGGTGAAAGTGCAGAGCCACATCAATTTACAGAAATACTCATCATAAACATTGATCTACGATATAAGTGTTTAACATACGATTAAAGAAACTTCTCCTTAATGCAACTGCTGTGTCAGATTTCAAAAAGGCCGTACGGCAAAAGCACACTTTGCGATTATGTTAGGTCAGCGCCTAGCCACAAACCATACAGCCATTTTCCAGCCAAGGAGAGGTGTCGCAAGTAAAAAATTGCATTAAAATGAATCACTTACCTTTGATCTTCATATGATGGCAATCCCAGGTCTCCAAGTTAGACAAATGTTTGTTTTGTTCGATAAAATTAATCTTTATGTCCAAATACCTCCTTTTTGTTCGCCTTTAGTCCTGTAATCCAAATGCACAGTGCGTGGGCACTAAGTCCAGACAAAGTCAAAATAGTTCCATTACAGTTCGTAGAAACATGTCAAACAATGTATAGAATCAATCTTTAGGATTTTTTTGTAATAAATCTTCAATAATATTCCAACCAGACAATTCCTGTCTTTAGAAATGAAAAGGAACGGAGCTTGTGCGTGACTAAACTAAAGGCTTTCTGCTAGACCCCCAATTCAAACAGTTCTTATTTGCTCCCCCTTCACAGTAGAAGCGTGAAACATTCTAAAGACTGACATCTAGTAGAAGCCTTAGGAAGTGCAATCTGACCCCATAGACACAGTATATTGGAAAGGCAATCACTTGACAAACTACAAACCTCAGATTTCCCACTTCCTGGATGGATTTCTCAGGTTTTCACCTGCCATATTAGTTCTGTTATACTCCAACATTATTTTAACAATTTTGGAAACTTTAGTGTTTTCTATCCAAATCTACTAATTATATGCATATCCTAGCTTCTGGACCTGAGTAGCAGGCAGTTTAATTTGCATGCTTTTCATCCCAAATTTTGAATGCTTCCCCCTACCCTAGTGAAGTTAAGGTCACAGTTATGATAATTTAGGACACTGAAGAGTCCTTTCTACTGACTCTGAAAAACACCAAAAAGATGCCCAGGGTCCCTGCTCATCTGCAAAAACATGCCTTAGGCATGCTGCAAGAAGGCATGACGACTGCAGATGTGGCCAGGGCAATAAATTGCAATGTCCGTACTGTGAGACGCCTAAGCGCTATAGGGTGACAGGACGGACAGCTGATTGCCCTCGCAGTGGCAGACCACGTGTAACAACACCTGCACAGGATCTGAACATCACACCTGCGGGACAGGTACAGGATGGCAATAAAACTGCCCGTGTTACACCAGGAACGCACAATCTCTCCCTCCAGTGCTCAGTCTGTCCACGAGAGGCTGGACTGAGGGCTTGTAGGCCTGTTGTAAAAGACAGGTCCTCACCAGACATCACCGGCAACATCACCGATGGGCACAAACCCACCGTAGCTGTACCAGACAGAACTGGCAAAATGTGCTCTTCACTGACTAGTCACGGTTTTGTCTCACCGGTGGGTGATTGTCTGATTCATGTTAATCGTCGAAAGAATGAGCGGGATCGATTTGGAGGTGGAGGGTCCGTCATGGTCTGGGGCAGTGTCACAGCAACATTGCAGGCAATGACAACAAACTTAGTCCAATCTCAACGCTGTGTGTTACAGGGAAGACATCCACATGTGGTACCCTTCCTGCAGGCTCATGCTGACATGACCCTCCAGCACAACAATGCCACCAGCCATACTCCTAATTCTGTGTGTGATTTCCTGTAAGACAGCAATGTCAGTGTTCTGCCGTGGCCAGCGAAGAGTCCGGATCTCAATCCCATTGAGCACGTCTGGGACTTGTTGGATCGGAGGTTGAGAGCTAGGGCCATTAACCCCCAGAAATGTCCGGGAACTTGCAGGTGCCTTGGTGGAAGAGTGGGGTAACATCTCACAGCAAGAACTGGCAAATCTGTTGCAGTCCATGATGAGGAGATGCACTGCCGTACTTAATGCAGCTGGTGGCCAGATACTGTTTCTTTTGATTTTGACCCCCGCCCACCCTACCTTTGTTCAGAGACACGTCTGTAGAACTTGTTCAGTTTGTCTGTTAAATTTTATGTTCATGTTCATACAAATATTTACACGTTAAGTTTGCTGAATATAAACGCAGTTGACAGTGAGAGGACATTTATTTTGTTGCTGAGTTTAGTTGATTTGATTAAAACACATAGGATGTGTCTATATATTGAGAAAAGTGACCAATCGATTGGTCTAATAGAAAAGACTATTCGAGAGAATTTTTGTTGTAGGGCACAGCCTTAATTCTACACATTTTGGCATGAGGTGGAGAGAAAGGTGTGCAGTTTTAAAGCTATATTGTACAAAAATAGACACTCAACAAGATTTTACTTAGTCACAGTTCATAAAACGTATGTGCGCACTTTTTTTCAAAATAATGCCATGGAATTCTAAGCAAAACTTGTCTGTTAAAATAAACTAGTGTAGCCCACAGTCATATGGCATCATAGCCATATCCGGGCCTAACATAAGGACAACTCAGAGTATGCTATTCTGTTCTGAAATAGACTACATTTTCTTTATCACGTTTGTTTAGACCTGTCTAAATTAAATAATGGATTTATTAGACTTTTTAAAATGTAGATATTCCAAAAGGTCTGCATCATTGGCTTGTAGGCTAGGAGATGCTAAACATGTTTTATGCTAATTAACTGCTAATTAACTGTCGATTTACTGTGAGATCAGCGGTTATTTTCTTGACAATCACCGGCTGATAATTTCATGACCGCCACAGCCGTAGGCGTGGATCAGAAAACCAGTCAATATCTGCTGTGGCCACCATTTGCCCTATGCGGCATAACACCTCCATCGCATAGAGCTAATCAGGCTGTTGATTATGGAATGTTGTCCCACTCCTCTTCAATAGCTGTGCAAAGTTGCTAGATATTAACGGGAACTGGAACATGCTGTCGTGCATGCCGGTCCCAAGCATCCCAAAGATGCTCAATGGGTGACATGTCTGAGTATACAGGCCATGGAAGAACTGGTACATTTTCAGCTTCCAGGAATTGTGTACAGATCCTTGTGACATGGGGCTATGCATTATCATGCTGAAACATGAGGTGGATGAATGGCACGACAATGGGTCTCAGAAACTTGTCACTGTATATGTCTGCATTCAAATTGTCATTGATAAAATGCAATTGTGTTTGTTGTCTGTCGCTTATGCCTGCCCATACCATAACCCCACCGCCACCATGGGGCACTGTTCACAACTTTGACATCAGCAAACTGCTCGCCCACACGGTGCCATACATGTTTTCAGTGGTTGCGAGGCTGGTTGGACGTACTGCTGAATTCTCTAAAACGGCGGTTTATGGTAGAGAAATTAACATTACATTCTCTGGCAACCGATATGGTGGACATACCTGCAGTCAGCATGTCAATTGCACTCTCCCTGAACTTGAGGCATCTGTGGCATTGTGTTGTGACAAAACGGTACATTTTATAGTGGTCTTTTGTTGTCCCCAGCACAAGCTGCACCTTTGTAATGATCATGTTTAATCAGCTTTTTGATATGCCATACCTGTCAGGTGGCTGGATTATCCTGGAAAAGTAGAAATGCTCAAAAACATGGATGTAAAAAAATAAATAATAATAATTGTGCAACAAATTTGAGAGATTAGCTTTGCATATTGGGATATTTTATTTCATCTCCTGAAACATGGGACTAACACCTTATATTTTTGATAAGTGTAGTTTCCTGCAATTCTACATATTTTGCCATGGCTTATGCAGTGTTCTTATGTGACTGAAACATTATAGCAAAATCAATGGGGGGGCCCATGAAATTTGGAATTTTATTCTCCCCGACTGGCTACTTTTTTATTTTGGTTGTTAGTTCTCAAAGATTATCTTTATAATTGGATAGCTATCTTATTGGATAGCTACATTATCTTTTCTATATACTTTATCTGGTTTTAGTTTTCAGTTTACACTGAATCTTTTCCCATCTCTTGAATATATATTTCTTTAAATGATACAGTACCAGTCAAAGGTTTGGACATCTACTCATTCCAGGGTTTTTCTTTATTTGTATTATTTTCTACATTGTACAATAGTGAAGACATCACAACTATGAAATAACATATGGAATCATGTATTAACACTTGGCATTCTCTCAACCAGCTTCATGAGTTAGTCACCTGGAATGCATTTCAATTAACAGGTGTGCCTTAAGTGAATTTATGGGATTTCTTTCCTCCTTGTATTTGAACCAATCAGTTGTGTGGTGACATGTTAGGGTTGGAATACAGAAGAATCACTATTTGGTAAAAGACCAAGTCCATATTATTGCAAGAACGGCTCAAATAAGCAAAGAGGAACATTACTTTAAGACATGAAGGTCGGTAAATCTGGAACATTTCAACAACTTTGACAGTTTCTTCAAGTGTAGTTGAAAACCATCAAGCACTATGATGTAACCGGCTCTCATGAAGACTCCTACAGGAAAGGAAGACCCAGAGGTACCTCTAATGAACTTATCCTCTGCAGTAGTTAACTGCCGCCCAAATAAATACTTCAGAGTTCAAGTTAGATACATCAACTGTTTAGAGGAGACTGCGTGAATCAAGCTTCCATGGTAGAATTGCTGCAAAGAAACCACTACTAAAGGACACCGATAAGAAGACCTGTTTGGGCCAAGAAACGCAAGCAATGGACATTAGACCGGTGGAAATCTGTCCTTTTGGTCTGTGTCCAAATTTGAGATTTTGGTTCCAACCGCAGTGTCTTTGAGACGCAGAGTAGGTGAACAGACCATGTGTGATGGTGTCGGGGTGCTTTGCTGGTGACACTGTCTGATTTTTATTTAGAATTTAGGGCACACTTAACCAGCATGGTTACCACAGCATTCTGCAGTGATACACCATCACATCTGGTTTGGGCTTAGTCCCACTAATTTGTTTTTCAACAGGACAATGACCCAACACACCTCCAGGCTGTGTAAGGGCTATTTGACCAAGAAGGAGAGTGATGTAGTGCTGCATAAGATGACCTGGCTTCCACAATCCCCCGACCTCAACCCAATTGAGATGGTTTGGGATGAGATGGTTTGGGATGAGTTGGACAACGGAGTGAATAAAAAGCAGCCAACAAGACCTCAGCATATGTGGGAACTCCTTCAAGACTGTTGGAAAAACATTCCAGGTGAAGCTGTTTGATAGAACGGCAAGAGTGCAAAGCTGTCAAGGCAAATATTTTGATTTGACCATTTTTTTGGTTACTACATGTGTTATTTCATAGTTTGTCTTCATTATCATACAATATAGAAAAACCCTTGAATGAGTAGGTGTCCAAACTTTTGACTCTTACCGGATAATTTTTGGGGGACTGGTGCCCACGTCTTAGCAGCGGCAGCCTGGCGCTGCAAAATCAATATAGGGGAAACACTGAGGGTTATGCTCGTTAAAGCACTGAATGGCAGCCACCTAATTTAAACAGGCCAAGCATACCAGTCATGTCTCATCTGTATGGTTGACAACATGCGGAGCTGATTTGTATGTGCTGAAAATGAGGTGTATACATTTTGCCTGAATGACATGATTTTATGTCAAGTATCTTGGGTCCATTAAATAGGGCTGTATTTTAGTGTGAGGCAATTTAAGTACACAAGATTTAGTGGATGGTATTCAAAGGTGTTCTCTTATGGGATTGGTTCCATCACAGCAGACAGAGCGTGGACTTTACCACTATTCCAAGGATAATCAAAGCCACGGATGGCTGCTTGGATGACCTCCCTGTGATTCTTTTCGCGTTGAAACACGGCAGGGGCCTGAGCCAAGGAGTTAGTCACCCACTGGAAAAGCCTACTCTGAGGGAAAAACATCTGGATTCCCTGGAACGCATCCACCCTTCCCTTTAGCCAATCTCTCAACATGGCTAGGAGTCCTCCGATTCCAATCAAATGAGTCATACAAGATGAAGGAGAAACAAGATGGTTTGGATGTGACTCAAATCACCACTGGAAAGTTGTATTCTTATATCCCAGCTTCAGCCTAAATTCTGTTTGAGTATCCTGGCAGCTGGTTTGTCCCCGACATGGGACTAACCTCACGGCTAGTCTAAGTAGCCACACCCATGTTGCAGGCAGCTGACCACACCCTTTAGCCTACAGCTGTGTGGCTTGCGATGGTGTGCCACTCTTGCCTGATCAAAGCATTCCATTTGTGAATGTTGCAGAGATGGATACACCAGGATCTGTCTGTAGAGATTGGCAGTTAGTTGGGGGAGGGTGGCCATGGTGGTCAGCCAGGCCATCCAGTACCTTCCTTACCAAAAACCTCAGACCCAGTGTGGTTGAACACACTGTGGAGTGAGTTGAGGAATCTTGAGGAGTGGTTGTAAGGCTGAGACGTACTTGTGTTGAGAGGAGCAAACACCACTTACATGTGGATGAGAAATGTACAGCACTAACTCAGCACACGTGTACATTTGATTACTGTGCCACCTTGTGTTAACAAGGCCTAGCATAAGGCTCATAGATGCTTGCAAATGGGACCACTGACCAGAATACTACTGGACCACTGTTGCCTGTGCTTGTGTTTGAATGGAAAAGACCAGAGACAGCTGACATCTGACTGCTGTTTTGACCCACTTGTCTTAGTCTAGACAGGAAGTGTGCGGGTCTACCCACATTCATTCTGCTCACAAGCAATTTTCATGCAATACTATTTTCAGAGTGATATTAACAAAGTGTAAGCACACTATGCATACATAGATGATTGATTGCTTTGCCAATAAAGGTACTTGTTTAATTTGCTGCTTTTGTAGCTATCTACATGCATACAACGCTATAGTTTACACGTGTTCGACTCCTCTTTTAGAAGAGACTACCTAAGACAACCAGACGGGCGGGAGGAAGTGGATTCTTATTATAAGCCACAGACAGTTCCTTTTGAAACCACATCCTCCTAACCCAGGCTGCAATGTGGCATCTCTTATCTGCCCTGTCACTGTACCACTGGGCTTAGCCACTGGCTTCCTGCCTGCTTGGGTAGCTATAAATTATTTATTCATTATTAGTTTTAATCTCAATTGCTTACTGGGTCTCTCTCCTTTAACCTCGAATGCATTGTTCTGCCACTAGGGTGGAGGCAGATGTATGTAGTGTTGCAAAGGTAGAGTATATTACTGCTAACTCTAATTTTATCATGACATTTAGTGGCCTTTTGGGTACTTCAGATAATCACATGTCTATCTCTGGCCCTCTGTGGCCTTATCACATGTAAAATAAATATATCAAATAAGATTTTAAAAATAGAATGACAAAGCTGTAAAACATTATCCTAAATATAAACCATCAACTTAGTGAATAGCTTTGCTGTTTTAATATGAGGGTTTCAGCATGAAATGCACTTGGTTTAAAAACATGTAATTGTAAATGCTTTGGTGCCAAACTGGTGGCAGTTGTGGGAAAAAGTAAATAGTTGGAAGTTAATTCAAAATAATGCTATTGTTGATTCGATGCTTTTTACATTTTCTCTTGAATCATCATATGTAAACAAATGAATACATTTGTATAAAGGTTCAAATATAAATTACCAGTTAATTACCGAAAGATTTGGTAAATTACCTGAAGTTTAGGCCTAGGTGTTTGTGAGTCTAGACAGGAACCATACAACAATTAATATATAGAGATAGATTGTCTTTATAGACAGGTTGGTTATTAAGCAAATAAAATGACACGTGCGCAACTGAGGCAAAACAGACTGGGATGGCTTGAATTGTTGACAACGTATTTCGTCAATGTTTATTGAAAACATTACATTTGCACAATGTCTCTCAAATCAATCGCTACAGTTGTTGGTTAGCTAGCGAATTTTAGCCATATTAGCATCGATATGACATCAGTCAAAAAGATACGAGCTGAAATAAGCCACCTACTATTCCCCCCACATAGCAGCAGCATATCATTGTTGCTAGCTGTTCAGAAACACAACACACGGAAACACAACACACGGACTTCTGCCCCCAGTGATGCCAATTTAGCGATTTTGTTGCTAGATTTGGCATCTTTTCAGACTACCCTGGCAACTTTTTGTTGCACCTAGCAACAAATTTAGCTACTTTAAAAAATGTATTTGAACTTTTAGCAACTTTTGAAAAGTGACTCATGCCAACATACACGCATTTTCCCTTTAAATGACAACTTTTTCTTTCAGTCACAACACGTGCCTGGCTGCAAAAAATGCATTATGAGTGAAGTCAGCAGCAGGAGGCCAGCAGCAATTCCAGCAAATTGCAAATTATTGTTGGCTGACTGCAGCAGCAGTAGCACGGGTTCGACGAGCCAAACCCAATGAATATAGTTGGTAACGAATGTTTGATCTTGAACAGAATTTACAACATCAATCAACAAGTTTCAATCAAAACTGTACAGAAAAGAGTGAGTCTGTACCTGAACAAAAGTCATCATATTTTAGCAGAGATGGCCAGTCAATTTGAGTAACGTTATTGTGTATTCTACGTAATGACAGTTTTACGTTTTTACGCAATGACATCACCGTCATTTATCTACCTTTAGCAACATCAACCTGCCTCTAGCAACTTAGCCTGGAAATTAGTTGTCAACACGGTCTGCCCCATAGAAGCGTGGACATCAGATTCGTGATATTGTCAGCTAACCACTCTCAGGCAACAGCTTGTTAATTAGCTCACTCTTTGCCCTAGGAGCATCATGTGCACCTGCAGCTGTGTGAAACCATCCATATCCATGCCACACGCATAATTTTATCAAATTAAATTGGCTCGTGTACAATATATTCGTTTAGTATTTTATCACACGCGTACCGCATAAAGAGCCTTTTAGAGTGGAAACTGTCAGACAGCGTGAGAGTTGCTGCTACAGCATCTCAAATAGCAAATGCATAGGCATCAGAAGGCAGGCTTCATCAGCGCGAGGCAGTATGCATTTTTAAAACATGCTTAAAGTTTTACTACATATGAGGCATGTCTTACCTTGTTTCACAGTAGGCTAGCCAAAATCAGACCGTATCCGTAGAGGCAAATATTTTATATAAACTGTATTTCATTGTCCAGTAGTGTAACAGTATCATTTTAAACTGTCCCCTCGCCCATACCCGGGCGTGAACCAGGGACCTTCTGCACACAACGACAACAGTCACCCTCGAAGCATCGTTACCCATCGCTCCACAAAAGCCGCGGCCCTTGCAGAGCAAGGGGAACTACTACTTCAAGGTCTCAGAGCAAGTGACGTAACCGATTGAAACGCTATTTAGCGCACACCGCTAACTAAGCTAGCCGTTTCACATCCGTTACACTAGCACAATCTTAGTCATATTATCCACCCATGCGAGTTGTAGCATATTAGATCTCCCTTCTTTCGAAATTAAATTATTTCACATTAAACTGTTAGCATGTGCGGGGAGCTTTTGAGGACTGTGTTTTACTGCTAATTGCATTATGCTGCGAACACCGACAGCGTCGTTGTATTTTGGTACACCAGAATTCCATTCATTTCAAATGAAACACTGCGTTCGGTGTGGTGCATACTTTGGATTTCTCGAACGTATGCGTCAAACTATATGTAGATTGCTTGACAGAAATTGTTGTAGAAAGTGAATGTTGAATTTTTGTTACATTCAGATTATGGTGTACTATTTTGCGCAAAATGCTGTCGGTGTGTTCGAAGCGTTATGGAACGAACATGCATGTGTAGCCTACTGACTTGTGCGCATTGCTGCTCTTATAATGTAAATACATAATAGTTTGTCAGAATTTTAAGCAACAGTTTCTGATCTGTTGCATCATTCATCCCCCTCACAGCTGTCTGTGTGTTTGGAATAGGTTATTTCTTTCTTGACGAGCTGACCAGTAGAATAGATTAATTTTTCTACTATGGGGCGATAGGCTAGTGATTTTGCTGTTTGTTGCATGATCGTGAATTTAGACCCTATCGTGCCATCTGTGCGAAGTTAATTTCTGAGATATTGAGCATCAACATTTTCACATCTCAGAACTATTATTTTTTCATAACCCATTAAGGTCGACTTTTTTTTAAAGGTACCTAAATTGCAGAGTATCAAAATCCTCGCTGTCG
Organism: Oncorhynchus gorbuscha; assembly: GCF_021184085.1. Taxonomy (NCBI): domain Eukaryota; kingdom Metazoa; phylum Chordata; class Actinopteri; order Salmoniformes; family Salmonidae; genus Oncorhynchus; species Oncorhynchus gorbuscha. The sequence continues at coordinate 55,974,666 of NC_060186.1, forward strand.
CTCCCTTTTTAAAAATGTTTTATTTTAATTTTATTTTTTACTGGTGCAATCACAGAGAACCTTATCGCTCTGAAATGTCAATCTGGGTTTAGCCTTAAAGTTCTGAATTAGACATGTTCTGTTTTTAAGAAGACTAGCTATTTGAATACATACATAAATGATATAATAACTCTTAACACGACTGAGTCAGAACACATCAAATACATTAGGAAATGTATTATGATAATCGGATGAATTACTGTCATTACCGAACAATTTTCTGTTTTTTTTATTTTTTATTTTTATTACATGCCATTATTGCTGGCAGGACTAGTCTAGACCATACTTGGAGGGAGATGGCAAAGATATGCTGATTGGTCCATCTGTATTTGTTCAGGCTTGTGATTGGAGTACAAATAAACCCATTTGAACTTGGCACTAAAGGGTTCTAACTTTCCAGTACATTACTGCTGAAAAACATCCGCACCGTGTGATGTTGCTACCACCATGCTTCACTGTAGGGATGATTCCACGTTTCTTCCAGACATGACGCTTGGCATTCAGGCCAAAGAGTTCAATCTTGGTTTCATCTGACCAGAGAATTTTGTTTCTCATGGTCAGTCCTTTTAGGTGACTTTTTGGCAAACTCCAAGCAGGCTGTCATGTACCTTTTGCTGAGGAGTGGCTTCCGTTTGGCCGCTACCATAAACGCCTGATTGGTGGAGTGCTGCAGAGATGGTTGTCCTTCTGGAAGGTTCACCCATCTCCACAGAAGAACTCTGGAGCTCTGTCTGAGTGACCATCTGGGTTCTTGTTCACCTCCCTGACCAAGGCCCTTCTCCCCCGATTGCTCTGTTTGTCCCAGGCGGCCAGTTCTAGGAGGAGTCTCTTGGGGGAAGGGGGTTCCAAACTTCTTCCATTTAAGAATGATGGATGCCGCTGTGTTCTTGGGCCTTCATTGCTGCAGATATTTCTTTTGTACCCTTCCCCAAATTTGACCTCATGGCTTGTTTTTTGACATAAATTTTTATTGGTCACATATACATGATTAGCAGACGTTAATGCGAGTGTAGTGAAATGCTTGTGCTTCTAGTTCCGACCGTGCAGTAATATCTAACAGGTAATCTAACAATTTCACAACAACTACCTTATACACAGAACTGTAAAGGAATGAATATGTACATATAAATCTATGGATGAGCGATGGCCGAACGGCATAGGCACGATGCAGTAGGTAGTATAGAGTACATTATATACATATGAGATGAGTAATGTAGGGTATAGTGGCATTGTTTAAAGTGACTAGTGATACATTTATTACATCAAATGTTTTATTATTAAAGTGGGTAGAGATTTGAGTCAGTATGTTGGCAGCAGCCACTCAATGTTAGTGATGGCTGTTTACCAGTCTGATGTCCTTGAGATAGAAGCTGTTTTTAATCTCTCGGTCCCAGCTTTGATGCACCTGTACTGACCTCGCCTTCTGGATGATAGCGGGGTGAACAGGCAGTGGCTCGGGTGGTTGTTTTTCTTGATGATCTTTTTGGCCTTCCTGTGACATCGGGTGGTGTAGGTGTCCTGGAGGGCAGGTAGTTTGCCCCCGGTGATGCGTTGTACAGACCTCACTACCCTCTGGGAGAGCCTTATGGTTGTGGGTGGAGCAGTTGCCATACCAGGCGGTGATACAGCCCCGACAGGATGCTCTCGATTGTGCATCTGTAAAAGTTTGTCAGTGTTTTTGGTGCCAAATTTCTTCAGCCTCCTGAGGTTGAAGAGGCGCTGCTGCGCCTTCTTCACCACGCTGTCTGTGTGGGTGGACCAATTCAGTTTGTGTACGCAGAGGAACATAAAACCCACTACCCACTCCACTACTGTCCCGTCGATGTGGATAGGTGAGTGCTCCGTCTGCTGTATCCTGAAGTCCACAATCATCTCCTTAGTTTTGTTGACATTGAGTGTGAGGTTATTTTCCTGACACCACACTCTGAGGGCCCTCACCTCCTCCCTGTAGGCCATCTCATCGTTGTTGGTAATCAAGCCTACCACTGTAGTGTTTTCTGCAAACTTGATGATCGAGTTGGAGGCGTGCATGGCCATGCAGTCATGGGTGAACAGGGAGTACAGGAGATGGCTGAGAACACATCCTTGTGAGGCCACAGTGTTAAGGATCAGCGGGGTGGAGATGTTTCCTACCCTCACCACCTGGACCGGCCCGTCGGACAGTCCAGGACCCAGTTGCACAGGGCTGGGTCGAGACCCAGGGTCTCGAGCTTAATGACAAGTTTGGAGGGTACTATGGTGTTAAATGCTGAGCTGTAATTGATGAACAGCATTCTTACATAGGTATTCCTCTTGTCCAGATGGGTTAGGGCAGTTTGATTGTGTCGCCTGTGGATCTATTGGGGCGGTAAGCAAATTGGAGTGAGTCTAGGATGTAAGGTAGGATGGAAGTGATATGATCCTTGACTCGTCTCTCAAAGCACTTCATGATGACTGAAGTGAGTGCTACGGGGCGAGAGTCGTTTAGCTCAGTTACCTTAGCTTTCTTGGGAACAGGAACAATGGTGGCCATCTTGAAGCATGTGGGAACAGCAGGCTAGGATAGGGATTGATTGAATATGTCCGTAAACACACCAGCCAGCTGGTCTGCGCATGCTCTGAGGACGCGGATAGGGATGCCGTCTGGGCCAGCAGCTTTGCAAGGGTTAACACGTTTAAATGTTTTACACACGTTGGCTGCGGTGAAGGAGAGCCTGCAGGTTTTAGTAGCTGGCTGTGGCACTAATGTCCTCAAAGCGAGCAAAGAGGGCGTTTAGTTTGTCTGGGAGCAAGACATCAGTGTCCGCGACGGGGCGGGTTTTATTTTTGTAGTCAGTGATTGTCTGTAGACCCTGCCACATACATCTCGACTCTACTTTGTCTCTATACTGACTCTTAGCTTGTTTGATTGCCTTGTGGAGGGAATAGCTACACTGTATTCGGTCATGTTTCAGGTCGCCTTGCTATGATTAAAAGCAGTGGCTCGCACTTTCAGTTTTGCACGAATGCTGCCATCAATCCACTGTGTCTGGTTGGGGAAGGTCCCACAGTACTTACTTATATATATATATACATATACATACATACATATACACATATATATGTGTATATATATATATGTATATGTATATATGTATATATGTGTATGTATATATATATATGTGTATATGTATATATGTGTATGTATATGTATATATATATGTGTATATGTATATGTATATATATATATATATATGTATATGTATATGTATATATATACATATACATACACATATATACATATACACATATATATGTGTATATGTATGTATGTGTATATATATATATATATATATATATGTATATATATATATACAGTGCCTTGCGAAAGTATTCGGCCCCCTTGAACTTTGCGACCTTTTGCCACATTTCAGGTTTCAAACATAAAGATATACAACTGTATTATTTTGTGAAGACAACAAGTGAGACACAATCATGAAGTGGAACGACATTTATTGGATATTTCAAACGTTTTTAACAAATCAAAACCTGAAATTGGGCATGCAAAATTATTCAGCCCCTTTACTTTCAGTGCAGCAAACTCTCTCCAGAAGTTCAGTGAGGATCTCTGAATGATCAAATGTTGACCTAAATGACTAATGATGATAAATACAATCCACCTGTGTGTAATCAAGTCTTCGTATAAATGCACCTGCACTGTGATAGTCTCAGAGGTCCGTTAAAAGCGCAGAGAGCATCATGAAGAACAAGGAACACACCTGGCAGGTCCGAGATACTGTTGTAAAGAAGTTTAAAGCCGGATTTGGATACCAAATGTTTTCCCTAGCTTTAAACATCCCAAGGAGCACTGTGCAAGCGATAATATTGAAATGGAAGGAGTATCAGACCACTGCAAATCTACCAAGAACTGGCCGTCCTTCTAAACTTTCAGCTCATATAAGGAGAAGACTGATCAGAGATGCAGCCAAGAGGCCCATGATCACTGGATGAACTGCAGAGATCTACAGCTGGGGTGGACTCTGCAGAGACTCTGTCCATAGGACAACAATCAGTCGTATATTGCACAAATCTGGCCTTTATGGAAGAGTGGCAAGAAGAAAGCCATTTCTTAAAGATATCCATAAAAAGTGTCGTTTAAAGTTTGCCACAAGTCACCTGGGAGACACACCAAACATGTGGAAGAAGGTGCTCTGGTCAGTTGAAACCAAAATGTAACTTTTTGGCAACAATGCAAAACGTTATGTTTGGCGTAAAAGCAACACCGCTCATCACCCTGAACACACCATCCCCACTGTCAAACATGGCGGTGGCAGCATCATGGTTTGGGCCTGCTTTTCTTCAGCAGGGACAGGGAAGATGGTTAAAATTGATGGGAAGATGGATGGAGCCAAATACAGGACCATTCTGGAAGAAAATCTGATGGAGTCTGCAAAAGACCTGAGACTGGGACGGAGATTTGTCTTCCAACAAGACAATGATCCAAAACATAAAGCAAAATCTACAATGGAATGGTTCAAAAATAAACATATCCAGGTGTTAGAATGGCCAAGTCAAAGTCCAGACCTGAATCCAATTGAGAATCTGGGGAAAGAACTGAAAACTGCTGTTCACAAATACTCTCCATCCAACCTCGCTGAGCTCGAGCTGTTTTGCAAGGAGGAATGGGAAAAATTCAGTCTCTCGATGTGCAAAACTGATAAACATACCCCAAGCGACTTACAGCTGTAATCGCAGCAAAAGGTGGTGCTACAAAGTATTAACTTAAGGGGGCTGAATAATTTTGCATGCCCAATTTTTCAATTTTTGATTTGTTAAAAAAGTTGGAAATATCCAATAAATGTCGTTCCACTTCATGATTGTGTCCCACTTGTTGTTGATTCTTCACAAAAAATACAATTTTATATCTGTTTGAAGCCTGAAATGTGGCAAAAGGTCGCAAAGTTCAAGGGGGCCGAATACTTTCGCAAGGCACTGTGTATGTGTATATATATGTGTGTGTGTGTGTGTGTGTGTGTGTGTGTGATTTCTGCATGAAATAGCTTTTTTTCACACTTAATTTACTTTAAATGTTTTGCCACCAAAATGTTGAAAAAAGTACATTTGAAAGTAATGCGATTGTTGATTTAGATGCTTTTTTCAATTAGGCTTTTCTCTTGAAACCTATGGACAATATTGACACAGAGATATATAAAAAAATCTATTAAGACTACAATTAGAAAGAAAAAAAGTTTAAATTACCAAGTTGCCATAAATTACCGCAAGTTTAACCCTAGGCCTGTGTGTTTGCAAAGATATGGGTTTCAGATGAGTGGCATTGGTAAATGAGTCTGGACAGGCACCATGCAACACTTAATAGGTATGGATTGTCTTTCATAAGGCAACAGCTTGTTCCTTAGGTCACTTTGCCCAAGGAGCATCACACACATCTGCTTTAGTCTCTAGGCATGAAGTGTGCGTGTGAAATGAAACTGTTTTTCGAAGATTCCAATCATCTTATCGCCCTTATTGAGCATTAACAGATGAGTCAGCAGCAGCACTCACTACACTTGATTAGGGTGTTGTTTTTCTCTCAATGTGCTGTTTGTGTGTCACTTCCTGTTTTCTAGAATATGGTTGTTGATTACCAGAAGTACCCGTAGTCACGGTTATAAAAATAAATGAAAAACATATCGGAGACCCTGTTTACTAGCTGCCTGTCTTAAAGGCACAGTACAGGAAGGCAGTACAACAGATACACGCAGTGCAAAGAGGAGATAATAGAAATGGCCCTCAAGGGGAAGTTCTGTTTTCGTCGAAACCACCAGGTCAAATGCCTCAGAAGTTTGCGGTCAAACAAACTCTGTCTTTCTCTCACACACTTGTCCAACATGCTATCATTACTAGCTCCCCCTAGGGTTAGCGATAGCTCAGTGCTCTTCAGACTGGGTTAGGATTTCACTGACCGGTTGAGTAGACTCCTTTCTGATGTAATACATGCAATTGGCTGAAGGATATCTGTTAAATGGTTCTCTCGCTTCCTCTCAGGAGAGTACATAAAGACCTGGAGGCCCAGGTATTTCTTGCTGAAGAGAGACGGTACGTTCATCGGGTACAAGGAGCGACCGCAAGACGTCGACCAACTGGAGACGCCACTCAATAACTTCTCAGTAGCACGTAAGTCAACCCTCTGACACTCTTCCCCCCCCCCCCCCCCCCCCTAATCACAATATTTAAAACACAAATTGAGCAGTACATCTCCACTCAGGTCCTGAAGTACCTCAGAGGTTGCACATTTTTGTTCTTGCCCTGCACTACATTCTATGCATCCCTGATGGTTCACCACATGACATATCTCGCTCTCGTTCCCGCTCTCTCCCTCTGTTTTTCCTTATGACCCGCAGAATGTCAGCTGATGAAGACTGAGCGACCCAAGCCCAACACATTCATCATCCGCTGCCTACAGTGGACCACTGTCATAGAACGCACCTTCCATGTGGAGAGCCCAGAGGATAGGTAGGTTACACACAGTCTTGTACAGCTAACCTTGTGGGGGGACACAATTCAGTCCTATAAATCCTATTTTCCCCAAACCTAACCTGTACTCTTACCCTAACCCTAGCTTCTAACCTTAAAACTAACCCTAACACGAATTCTAACCTTAACCCTAAACCCCCTAGAAATAACATTTGACCTTATGGGGACTAACAATGTCCCCAGTTGCTCAAATTGTTGTTTACTATTCTTGTGGGGACTTCTGGTCATAAACATGTCACACACACACACAGTCATCTGGTTCCCTCCGTCCTCAGGGAGCAGTGGACAAAGGCCATCCAGGAGGTGGCTGATGGGCTGCAGAAACAGGAGGAAGAGAGGATGGACTCCTCACCAGACCCCATGGACATGGAGATGTACCTCACCAAGCCCAAACTCAAAGTGGTGCGTACACCTAACCCTCTGTTCTCAGCATTTGTGTTGCTGTAAGGAAAATACCAGTCACAGGGTTTTTGATATGGCAAAATACAGTTTATCCAACTCTTTGTTTTTAACACTTTGTCTCCTAGACTATGCACGACTTTGAATACCTCAAACTCTTGGGAAAAGGCACTTTTGGGAAGGTTATCCTGGTGAAGGAAAAGTCAACCGGAAAATACTACGCTATGAAAATCCTCAAGAAAGAAGTGATTGTGGCAAAAGTGAGTAGACGAGTGTGTGTGCGTGCGCATAGTCTGTTTATGCTGGTATATCCTTTTCTTGGATCAAGCTCATCTCCTTAGTATTCTCTAGGATGAAGTAGCACACACTCTCACTGAAAACAGAGTACTGCAGAACTCCAAACACCCCTTCTTAACGGTGAGAGACCATTCCATTGGTGTGCAACAAACTCTGTTTTCTCTGTTTACTGTTATACTAATATAAATCGGTAACCTAATTGTGCTCTTCCTTCATCCGCTCCATAAAGGGTCTGAAGTACTCCTTCCAGACGCATGACCGCTTGTGTTTCGTCATGGAGTACGCCAATGGAGGAGAGGTGAGTACTTTGTTACATTTGACCTGATGTAAAGGCCTTATCGGTGAGGTGAAATACTCAGAACATTGCAGATGGACTGTAATGAATAGAGTGGACAGGATTCCTTGTCTTTAAATTTTAAAAAAAAACTTTAACTAGGCAAGTCGGTTAAGAACATTCTTATTTTCAATGACGATCTTACATGGTAGACGATTATATGATGGTGAACTTAATACCGGTAAGGTTGGGAAAATGGTTCGTATTTATGTGACTGTAAATTGGATTGCCACAATAACATCTCTTTCAACCCAGCTGTTCTTCCACCTATCACGAGACCGTGTGTTCTCCGAGGAGAGGGCCCGGTTCTACGGAGCGGAGATAGTGTCCGCGCTGGACTACCTCCACCTGGAGAAGAATGTGGTTTACAGGGACCTGAAGGTGACTTAGGGAGTCGTGAAAACATTTCGCAAGGGAAAATACAAATGTGTTTTTATTGAACAAGTTCAAGAAGGAACGTCCCTGTTTTCGAACTCACCTTGTGAAACCCTCTCTACTGTAGCTGGAAAACCTAATGCTGGACAAAGACGGCCACATAAAGATCACAGACTTTGGCCTGTGTAAGGAGGGCATCAAGGACGGGGCCACCATGAAGACCTTCTGTGGGACACCAGAGTATCTGGCCCCTGAGGTAAACACCTACCCATCAACCCTTTCCTTCAACTGATCGAGAACTATCAGTGAATCAGGACCACTACCATAGATATAGAGATGAGGTTAGAAAGCCCTTCCAAAGGATCTACCACCCACCTGTACATGACGCTCATGTTCTACCTTCCCTTTCCAACACACAGGTGTTGGAGGACAATGACTACGGCCGTGCTGTGGACTGGTGGGGTCTGGGTGTGGTCATGTATGAGATGATGTGCGGTCGGCTGCCCTTCTACAACCAGGACCATGAGAAGCTGTTTGAGCTGATCCTGATGGAGGAGATCCGCTTTCCTAGAACCCTGGGCCCTGAGGGAAAGTCCCTGCTCTCTGGCCTGCTCAAGAAGGACCCCAAGCAGAGGTAAGGTGTGTGTGTGTGTGTGTGTGTGTGTGTGTGTGTGTGTGTGTGTGTGTGTGTGTGTGTGTGTGTGTGTGTGTGTGTGTGTGTGTGTGTGTGTGTGTGTGTGTGTGTGTGTGTGTGTGTGTGTGTGTGTGTGTGTGTGTGTGTGTGTACACACTGACTTTGTGTGTGTGTTCCTCTCTTTAGGTTAGGTGGAGGGCCTGATGACGCCAAGGAGATAATGCAACACAAGTTCTTTGCTGGGATCGAGTGGCAAGATGTGTACGAGAAGAAGGTATCGTATCCTAAGCTTTCTGTGTTGTCATTGTTCTCATGGTGATGGCAAGTGTTATGACAGGCAGGTGACCACTCATGACTCGTCCCCTTTCCTCTCAGCTGGTCCCGCCATTCAAGCCCCAGGTCACCTCGGAAACAGACACCCGCTATTTTGACGTGGAGTTCACCGGGCAGACCATCACCATCACTCCTCCAGGACAAGGTACCCTCCCTCCCTCCCAACTCAACAAAACGTTGCTTAAAGATTTTATGGATTTATGGGACATCAACTCCCCTTAGTTGACTTAGCAGCGTTCATACTACTAGATAATCCACAATTTGACCTTGTTTAGGTTTTTTGCTTTGAAAGATGAATGTTACTTTTTAATGATTTGTGCTCTTAACTTTCTCTCTTTCCTTCCCAGATGACAGCATGGAGTCTTTCGACAGCGACAGAAGACCCCACTTCCCTCAGTTCTCCTACTCTGCCAGTGGGACAGCCTGAACCAAAAACCTAGACTCCCTCTCCTCTCCTCACTCTCTTATGGACCATACTCCTCTCACCCTGACCCCACACATACCTCTCACCAGAACACATCCTCACAGGCCATCTATGACCTCTTTTCACTTTTATTATTTTGCTGTAATTGTTGGGGCACATCTCAATTGTCTAGCGTGGCTTCTTATCCTGGTCTCCTCTTCAGATGGACAATGAGAGAAAGGCCACTGTAAACTATTGCGAGGCAACCTTGGTGTCACCAGTGTTTCAAATACCCTACTTGTTGTGCTTAAGGGGTGGTTTCTGTTGCCTGCCAAAAGCAACACACTTGGACACAGTGGTGGTGACTGACCTACTTAATTCTTCATGGCAGCATGATGTTCCTGTCAATGATACGTATGCCGCTAGCCTCAAAAGAGAAGCACATTCATAAGCGTTCTCTGAAAACTAGCTTTTTAAACGGTACACTATATTTCTCCAAATGATTGTCTTTATATTTTGATGGAGCAAAGGGAAACATCAGAGCGTGATCTGTAGAAATAGTCCTTCCCATCTCCATCTACTAGCCACCACTGCCATTGTGCTCTGACTCCCAGGTTTTACACGTTTACGAGAGGTAACACTAAAGCTCCACACCTGGGTTGTGTTCAGTAGGACACCACGAAGCAACAAGTTTTGAAATAGAAAATGAAAATGTGTTCTTATTGAACAAGTTTCCGTAGCACCTCCTGTTGCCTTCTCCCATTTCGTGCCTTCTGAGCATAACCCTGCAGTATCTCACCTCTCAAATGTTGACCCTCCCCAACACACACACCTTCTAGTAGAAGTAAATGCTATAGAACTGAAATGGAGTCTATGGAATGAGCCGTCTCCTTTTCTTCAGTGTTACTGGCCTCACCACCTTGCCTAAGTTGTCCTTAGTGACTACAGTACAATGTATCGAGAGAACAGTTCTACTGGATCACACCATCTGTAAAGTGGTGAAGCACAGAGTGGAATTCACAAAATGATGTGATCATAAAGGACATTTTTGATGGGTGTATTGGCTACATTAATGTTTAGTGAAATAGATGTATGTTTTCATGAGAAATCATGTGAATGGCAATCTTGTTTATTCCTGTAAAGTTGCTGCTGCAACCACAGTAGGAGAGGTATTTTTCTGATATACATTTTATGGTGAAATGATAGGTGTGTGTAACATGCATGCATGCATACACACACACACTTATTTTTTCTAGAAAGGTCACTCCATTTACCCCGTGAACAAATGTTTAGTTGGTCCTTGGTTTATATTTTTCTATCAAAACTGTAGAAGTATACTTCAAAGTACATTGAAATGAGAAGTAATATAACTCACTTTTTATATCTAGCAGAAAATCATGCTAGCTACATGTTAAAATAAATCAACTTGTTGAAAGCCGATGTCTGTTTCTACCAGCATGCCATTGAATGCGTACACATGCATAGCTTAAACTACGGAAGAGTCTGAAGCTCACCTGCCTGTAGAGTTAAAAAATGTTTAAAAAAGAAACGATTTACCAACCAAGCAGTTTCTCCACAAATATGATCTATTATTGAGAACAGTCACAGTCCGGACAATGTATAACAAAACTCTCATCAATGATCCAGTTCTGGAAAATATTCTGAAGACTGTTAGGGTGGAGAGTTTGTGCCATAGTGAGGGGAAAGGAGGGTCAGACATAACTGTCACTGGCGTCCTCGTGAGGGCAATGCCGAAACAAAATAAATGGTTTGAAATTAATATCTGTCTTAGCTAGAACTGTGACCAAAGTCTTGTTTAGTTTGAGAGACTTACAACCTTAACCTCTGCTTTTGTTTTGCCCTGACCCTTATCGGAGTAGCACCGACTGAAGCCTGGATAATATCATCTGAAAGACATGTACTGATTCGAACCTTGGGATTGCGTGTACAAAATTAATTGTGTGAATGTTCTGCCAACAAGATGACTTTTTTGCTGTTAGTTCTCAACAGGTAGCCTATTCTGTGATTGTTTGAGTACATTTTCTTTTTCTGTTTTGCGATCCTTTCCGGTTATTGGGTGTTTTCTCCGCAATGCTTTTAGCAACATCTCAGTGACTTACAGTACCTTTCAGACAGACTGCTACTGTACATAGACCGGTACTGTTGCAAGTGAAACACACCAAACAGGCTGTGACTGACCACAATCGAGGAAGGATGACCATTTATTTGGTATGTATTTTTGTGTGTGCACGAGATTGTGCGGACAGGTCTGTGAGGGCAACAATTCAATGCGTCTCAATGGTCCTAATTGAATCCAAGTGAGGATATCTACGTTTAGCTTTAAAATGATTGACTGTTCAAGAATTAAGAGGAGAATTGACTTTGTCCTGATCCACCAGATTCTAGGTTTGTCAAATGTTAAGGCCTTTAGTTTAGTCTGAATTATAAATAGTTTCTAGAGGAAATGGTTTGAAATTTCAACAAAACAATACAATTGATAATTAGTGGTAAATTGTTAATTTAATGTAAAACATATTTAAATTTGTCACATTACAGTTTTGTATATATTTTTTTAAGTCATTGACATAATTGTTGCTTATCGACAGGTTTTCAGAACATTTTCAAACTATTTAAGTTATTTCATTCCCTTTGCCCCCTTGGTAGATGAGAAACTGAACAATTGAATGCACCAGCTTTTGTGAACAAATAACATTTTCCCTCACTGTGTGGTATTTCTCATTGGAATTCAGAAATAAAGATATTTTTGGGACAAAGTGATTTTCAATTCATTCAATTAACTCTAAGCTTCCCACTTGATACTCTGTATACAAGTAGCCTAAAAAAATATTGTCCAGCACATAATTTGCAGGCCCATCCTCTGGATATCTGTATTGGACTGACAATGGAGGTCCAGAGCCAAGTGTAGATGGCCCAGAATAAGGAGCAGATGTCCAGGGAGACAGTCCAGTGTGCTGGGGTCCAGCTGTGAGCCAAGCTGGGTGCTGGAGCATGATGTGGATGGAGCAACATATTAGACAATTGCTGAATTCTCAGTTGACCCCAAGCCCCTGCCTTCTAAAGAAATCCTATAGATCTGAAGGATGTTTTGCATTAACATTTCAAATAGTTCCTCAAGGAAGGCTCTGTTTCAGCAAAGCCATATGGCATGCATAGTGCGCCATCGTCTGGCTCAAAAGGCTATGCAGTCTCATTGTATTTAGCCAATGGTGAAGGTTTCACCTCCCTCTATGCAGTTATTCCTGATAAACATAGGCCCATCGTGGATAAAGCTAAATGATCACAAAACACACATGAAAGGTTAGGCATTAGACTGTGTTGGCACATGTTGCCAAATGAAGCATCTCTGAAATCAAATATGTCATAGTTTTACAGGAGAGTGATTGAAATCACAATTTATAACTGACCATGAACAGAAGTTACACCAACTAGAAAAGGATTTTTACTGAAGTAAATGTGGTGTGCTTGCTAGTCTTTAAGTATTTATGGCTGTAAAAGGGTTTTCATAGGCTGTGTTATAGTGACCTATTTTGGGGTGGTTTGTAGGTGTGGAGTTATTATAGTGGACTAGTATAGTTAGCAAGAGTGAGTACTATATCATCATAAGCCATGTGTTTTTAAGCTCTCAAAAATGTTTTTGTTTGAACATTCTCAATGGTTTCAGTTGAATGTTGAAGCCTGCATTCCACCACTGAAATTAAAGGGGATACAGCAAGCTTTATGGGTTATAAAGTAGGAAACGTTTAGTCAGTCTGCTGAAATAGATCAAGATCCGTGGTGAATCCAAATTTGGCCTTTAAAGTCCATTGGGCTTTTATGCAAATAGCAACAATCCTTTGTAGCTTTAACGTTTCAAGTGGTGAATTCAAATACTTTTCATTCAAGCCTATGGAGTTTTATGCAGATTTAAAACCATTCTAGTTCAAAAAGTATTTAAGTGGTATCAAAAAGCCGTATACAAGCACACTATTCCAGACTGGTATGCACGTTTTAGCGTTTCTATATTAAATGGAATGGTATTTTCTAGCTTATTCCAGATTTCTTTCCCATTCGTCTATGGCCCCTGAAATGCATTGGGATTTATGTAAATATGATTGTAGTGTGAAAACTATAAGTAATATAATCAAAAAAATGTTTTTCAAGCAACTAGACCAGTGCCTTAAGAACTACCAACATCAAAACAACATTAATGCATGCAGCATCAAAACAACAATGTGTGCAGCATCAAAACAACATTAATGCATGCAGCATTAAAACAACAATGCTTGCAGCATCAAAACAACAATGCTTGCAGCATTAAAACAATGCTTGCAGCATCAAAACAACATTAATGCGTGCAGCAGCATCAAAACAACAAATGCGTGCAGCATCAAAACAACAATGCTTGCAGCATTAAAACAACATTAATGCTTGCAGCATCAAAACAATGCGTGCAGCATCAAAACAACAATGCTTGCAGCATTAAAACAACATTAATGCGTGCAGCAGCATCAAAACAACATTAATGCGTGCAGCAGCATCAAAACAACATTAATGCGTGCAGTAGCATTAAAACAACATTAATGCGTGCAGCAGCATCAAAACAACATTAATGCGTGCAGCAGCATCAAAACAACATTAATGCGTGCAGCAGCATCAAAACAACATTAGTGCGTGCAGCAGCATCAAAACAACATTAATGCGTGTAGCAGCATCAAAACAACAATGCGTGCAGTAGCATCAAAACAACATTAATGCGTGCAGCAGCATTAAACCAACATTAATGCGTGCAGCAGCATTAAAACAACAATGCGTGCAGCAGCATTAAAACAACATTAATGAGTGCAGCATTAAAACAACAATGTGTGCAGCATTAAAACAACATTAATGCGTGCAGCATTAAAACAACAATGCTTGCAGCATTAAAACAACATTAATGCGTGCAGCAGCATCAAAACAACATTAATGGGTGCAGCATTAAAACAACAATGCTTGCAGCATTAAAACAACATTAATGCGTGCAGCAGCATCAAAACAACATTAATGCGTGCAGCAGCATCAAAACAACATTAATGCGTGCAGCAGCATTAAAACAACATTAATGCGTGCAGCAGCATTAAAACAACATTAATGCGTGCAGCATTAAAACAACATTAATGCTGCAGCATTAAAACAACAATGCTTGCAGCATTAAAACAACATTAATGCGTGCAGCAGCATCAAAACAACATTAATGCAGCAGCATCAAAACAACATTAATGCGTGCAGCAGCATCAAAACAACATTAATGCGTGCAGCAGCATCAAAACAACATTAATGCGTGCAGCAGCATTAAAACAACATTAATGCGTGCAGCAGCATTAAAACAACATTAATGCGTGCAGCATTAAAACAACATTAATGCGTGCAGCATTAAAACAACAATGCTTGCAGCATTAAAACAACATTAATGCGTGCAGCAGCATCAAAACAACATTAATGCGTGCAGCATTAAAACAACGATGCTTGCAGCATTAAAACAACATTAATGCGTGCAGCAGCATCAAAACAACATTAATGCGTGCAGCATTAAAACAACAATGCTTGCAGCATTAAAACAACATTAATGCGTGCAGCAGCATCAACACAACAATGCATGCAGCAGCATCAAAACAACATTAATGCGTGCAGCATTAAAACAACAATGCTTGCAGCAATAAAACAACATTAATGCGTGCAGCAGCATCAAAACAACATTAATGCGTGCAGCAGCATCAAAACAACATTAATGCGTGCAGCAGCATCAAAACAACATTAATGCGTGCAGTAGCATTAAAACAACATTAATGCGTGCAGCAGCATCAAAACAACATTAATGCGTGCAGCAGCATCAAAACAACATTAATGCGTGCAGCAGCATCAAAACAACATTAGTGCGTGCAGCAGCATCAAAACAACATTAGTGCGTGCAGCAGCATCAAAACAACATTAATGCGTGTAGCAGCATCAAAACAACATTAATGTGTGCAGCATTAAAACAACATTAATGCTTGCAGCATCAAAACAATGCGTGCAGCATCAAAACAACAATGCTTGCAGCATTAAAACAACATTAATGCGTGCAGCAGCATCAAAACAACATTAATGCGTGCAGCAGCATCAAAACAACATTAATGCGTGCAGTAGCATTAAAACAACATTAATGCGTGCAGCAGCATCAAAACAACATTAATGTGTGCAGCATTCAAAACAACATTATGCTTGCAGCAGCATCAAAACAACATTAGTGCGTGCAGCAGCATCAAAACAACATTAATGCGTGTAGCAGCATCAAAACAACAATGCGTGCAGTAGCATCAAAACAACATTAATGCGTGCAGCAGCATTAAACCAACATTAATGCGTGCAGCAGCATTAAAACAACAATGCGTGCAGCAGCATTAAAACAACATTAATGCGTGCAGCATTAAAACAACAATGTGTGCAGCATTAAAACAACATTAATGCGTGCAGCATTAAAACAACAATGCTTGCAGCATTAAAACAACATTAATGCGTGCAGCAGCATCAAAACAACATTAATGGGTGCAGCATTAAAACAACAATGCTTGCAGCATTAAAACAACATTAATGCGTGCAGCAGCATCAAAACAACATTAATGCGTGCAGCAGCATCAAAACAACATTAATGCGTGCAGCAGCATTAAAACAACATTAATGCGTGCAGCAGCATTAAAACAACATTAATGCGTGCAGCATTAAAACAACATTAATGCGTGCAGCATTAAAACAACAATGCTTGCAGCATTAAAACAACATTAATGCGTGCAGCAGCATCAAAACAACATTAATGCGTGCAGCAGCATCAAAACAACATTAATGCGTGCAGCAGCATCAAAACAACATTAATGCGTGCAGCAGCATCAAAACAACATTAATGCGTGCAGCAGCATTAAAACAACATTAATGCGTGCAGCAGCATTAAAACAACAGTAATGCGTGCAGCATTAAAACAACATTAATGCGTGCAGCATTAAAACAACAATGCTTGCAGCATTAAAACAACATTAATGCGTGCAGCAGCATCAAAACAACATTAATGCGTGCAGCATTAAAACAACGATGCTTGCAGCATTAAAACAACATTAATGCGTGCAGCAGCATCAAAACAACATTAATGCGTGCAGCATTAAAACAACAATGCTTGCAGCATTAAAACAACATTAATGCGTGCAGCAGCATCAACACAACAATGCATGCAGCAGCATCAAAACAACATTAATGCGTGCAGCATTAAAACAACAATGCTTGCAGCAATAAAACAACATTAATGCGTGCAGCAGCATCAAAACAACATTAATGCGTGCAGCAGCATCAAAACAACATTAATGCGTGCAGCAGCATCAAAACAACATTAATGCGTGCAGTAGCATTAAAACAACATTAATGCGTGCAGCAGCATCAAAACAACATTAATGCGTGCAGCAGCATCAAAACAACATTAATGCAGCAGCATCAAAACAACATTAGTGCGTGCAGCAGCATCAAAACAACATTAGTGCGTGCAGCAGCATCAAAACAACATTAATGCGTGTAGCAGCATCAAAACAACATTAATGCGTGCAGTAGCATCAAAACAACATTAATGCGTGCAGCAGCATTAAACCAACATTAATGCGTGCAGCAGCATTAAAACAACAATGCGTGCAGCAGCATTAAAACAACATTAATGCGTGCAGCATTAAAACAACATTAATGCGTGCAGCAGCATCAAAACAACATTAATGCGTGCAGCATTAAAACAACAATGCTTGCAGCATTAAAACAACATTAATGCGTGCAGCATTAAAACAACATTAATGCGTGCAGCATTAAAACAACAATGCTTGCAGCATTAAAACAACATTAATGCGTGCAGCAGCATCAAAACAACATTAATGCGTGCAGTAGCATTAAAACAACATTAATGCGTGCAGCAGCATCAAAACAACATTAATGCGTGCAGCATCAAAACAACATGAATGCGTGCAGCAGCATCAAAACAACATTAATGCGTGCAGCAGCATCAAAACAACATTAATGCGTGTAGCAGCATCAAAACAACAATGCGTGCAGTAGCATCAAAACAACATTAATGCGTGCAGCAGCATTAAACCAACATTAATGCGTGCAGCAGCATTAAAACAACAATGCGTGCAGCAGCATTAAAACAACATTAATGCGTGCAGCATTAAAACAACATTAATGCGTGCAGCAGCATCAAAACAACATTAATGTGTGCAGCATTAAAACAACAATGCTTGCAGCATTAAAACAACATTAATGCGTGCAGCAGCGTCAAAACAACATTAATGCGTGCAGCATTAAAACAACAATGCTTGCAGCATTAAAACAACATTAATGCGTGCAGCAGCATCAAAACAACATTAATGCGTGCAGTAGCATTAAAACAACATTAATGCGTGCAGCAGCATCAAAACAACATTAATGCGTGCAGCAGCATCAAAACAACATTAATGCGTGCAGCAGCATCAAAACAACATTAGTGCGTGCAGCAGCATCAAAACAACATTAATGCGTGTAGCAGCATCAAAACAACAATGCGTGCAGTAGCATCAAAACAACATTAATGCGTGCAGCAGCATTAAACCAACATTAATGCGTGCAGCAGCATTAAAACAACAATGCGTGCAGCAGCATTAAACCAACATTAATGCGTGCAGCAGCATTAAAACAACAATGCGTGCAGCAGCATTAAAACAACATTAATGCGTGCAGCATTAAAACAACAATGTGTGCAGCATTAAAACAACATTAATGCGTGCAGCATTAAAACAACAATGCTTGCAGCATTAAAACAACATTAATGCGTGCAGCAGCATCAAAACAACATTAATGGGTGCAGCATTAAAACAACAATGCTTGCAGCATTAAAACAACATTAATGCGTGCAGCAGCATCAAAACAACATTAATGCGTGCAGCAGCATCAAAACAACATTAATGCGTGCAGCAGCATTAAAACAACATTAATGCGTGCAGCAGCATTAAAACAACATTAATGCGTGCAGCATTAAAACAACATTAATGCGTGCAGCATTAAAACAACAATGCTTGCAGCATTAAAACAACATTAATGCGTGCAGCAGCATTAAAACAACATTAATGCGTGCAGCAGCATCAAAACAACATTAATGCGTGCAGCAGCATCAAAACAACATTAATGCGTGCAGCAGCATCAAAACAACATTAATGCGTGCAGCAGCATTAAAACAACATTAATGCGTGCAGCAGCATTAAAACAACATTAATGCGTGCAGCATTAAAACAACATTAATGCGTGCAGCATTAAAACAACAATGCTTGCAGCATTAAAACAACATTAATGCGTGCAGCAGCATCAAAACAACATTAATGCATGCAGCATTAAAACAACGATGCTTGCAGCATTAAAACAACATTAATGCGTGCAGCAGCAGCATCAAAACAACATTAATGCGTGCAGCATTAAAACAACAATGCTTGCAGCATTAAAACAACATTAATGCGTGCAGCAGCATCAACACAACAATGCATGCAGCAGCATCAAAACAACATTAATGCGTGCAGCATTAAAACAACAATGCTTGCAGCATTAAAACAACATTAATGCGTGCAGCAGCATCAAAACAACATTAATGCGTGCAGCAGCATCAAAACAACATTAATGCAGCATCAAAACAACATTAATGCGTGCAGTAGCATTAAAACAACATTAATGCGTGCAGCAGCATCAAAACAACATTAATGCGTGCAGCAGCATCAAAACAACATTAATGCGTGCAGCAGCATCAAAACAACATTAGTGCGTGCAGCAGCATCAAAACAACATTAGTGCGTGCAGCAGCATCAAAACAACATTAATGCGTGTAGCAGCATCAAAACAACATTAATGCGTGCAGTAGCATCAAAACAACATTAATGCGTGCAGCAGCATTAAACCAACATTAATGCGTGCAGCAGCATTAAACCAACATTAATGCGTGCAGCAGCATTAAAACAACAATGCGTGCAGCAGCATTAAAACAACATTAATGCGTGCAGCATTAAAACAACATTAATGCGTGCAGCAGCATCAAAACAACATTAATGTGTGCAGCATTAAAACAACAATGCTTGCAGCATTAAAACAACATTAATGCGTGCAGCAGCGTCAAAACAACATTAATGCGTGCAGCATTAAAACAACAATGCTTGCAGCAGCATCAAAACAACATTAATGCGTGCAGTAGCATTAAAACAACATTAATGCGTGCAGCAGCATCAAAACAACATTAATGCGTGCAGCAGCATCAAAACAACATTAATGCGTGCAGCAGCATCAAAACAACATTAATGCGTGCAGCAGCATCAAAACAACATTAGTGCGTGCAGCAGCATCAAAACAACATTCATGCGTGTAGCAGCATCAAAACAACAATGCGTGCAGTAGCATCAAAACAACATTAATGCGTGCAGCAGCATTAAACCAACATTAATGCGTGCAGCAGCATTAAAACAACAATGCGTGCAGCAGCATTAAAACAACATTAATGCGTGCAGCATTAAAACAACAATGTGTGCAGCATTAAAACAACATTAATGCGTGCAGCATTAAAATAACAATGCTTGCAGCATTAAAACAACATTAATGCGTGCAGCAGCATCAAAACAACATTAATGGGTGCAGCATTAAAACAACAATGCTTGCAGCATTAAAACAACATTAATGCGTGCAGCAGCATCAAAACAACATTAATGCGTGCAGCAGCATCAAAACAACATTAATGCGTGCAGCAGCATTAAAACAACATTAATGCGTGCAGCAGCATTAAAACAACATTAATGCGTGCAGCATTAAAACAACATTAATGCGTGCAGCATTAAAACAACAATGCTTGCAGCATTAAAACAACATTAATGCGTGCAGCAGCATCAAAACAACAATGCATGCAGCAGCATCAAAACAACATTAATGCGTGCAGCATTAAAACAACAATGCTTGCAGCATTAAAACAACATTAATGCGTGCAGCAGCATCAAAACAACATTAATGCGTGCAGCAGCATCAAAACAACATTAATGCGTGCAGCAGCATCAAAACAACATTAATGCGTGCAGTAGCATTAAAACAACATTAATGCGTGCAGCAGCATCAAAACAACATTAATGCGTGCAGCAGCATCAAACAACATTAATGCGTGCAGCAGCATCAAAACAACATTAGTGCGTGCAGCAGCATCAAAACAACATTAGTGCGTGCAGCAGCATCAAAACAACATTAATGCGTGTAGCAGCATCAAAACAACATTAATGCGTGCAGTAGCATCAAAACAACATTAATGCGTGCAGCAGCATTAAACCAACATTAATGCGTGCAGCAGCATTAAAACAACAATGCGTGCAGCAGCATTAAAACAACATTAATGCGTGCAGCATTAAAACAACATTAATGCGTGCAGCAGCATCAAAACAACATTAATGTGTGCAGCATTAAAACAACAATGCTTGCAGCATTAAAACAACATTAATGCGTGCAGCAGCGTCAAAACAACATTAATGCGTGCAGCATTAAAACAACAATGCTTGCAGCATTAAAACAACATTAATGCGTGCAGCAGCATCAAAACAACATTAATGCGTGCAGCATTAAAACAACAATGCTTGCAGCATTAAAACAACATTAATGCGTGCAGCAGCATCAAAACAACATTAATGCATGCAGCAGCATCAAAACAACAATGCTTGCAGCATTAAAACAACATTAATGCGTGCAGCAGCATCAAAACAACATTAATGCATGCAGCATTAAAACAACAATGCTTGCAGCATTAAAATAACATTAATGCGTGCACCATTAAAACAACAATGCTTGCAGCATTAAAACAACATTAATGCGTGCAGCAGCATCAAAACAACATTAATGCGTGCAGCAGCATCAAAACAACATTAATGCGTGCAGCATTAAAACAACAATGCTTGCAGCATTAAAACAACATTAATGCGTGCAGCAGCATCAAAACAACATTAATGCGTGCAGCAGCATCAAAACAACATTAATGCGTGCAGCAGCATCAAAACAACATTAATGCGTGCAGCAGCATCAAAACAACATTAATGCGTGCAGCAGCATCAAAACAACAATGCGTGCAGTAGCATCAAAACAACATTAATGCGTGCAGCAGCATTAAACAACATTAATGCGTGCAGCAGCATTAAAACAACAAATGCGTGCAGCAGCATTAAAACAACATTAATGCGTGCAGCATTAAAACAACAATGTGTGCAGCATTAAAACAACATTAATGCGTGCAGCATTAAAACAACAATGCTTGCAGCATTAAAACAACATTAATGCGTGCAGCAGCATCAAAACAACATTAATGGGTGCAGCATTAAAACAACAATGCTTGCAGCATTAAAACAACATTAATGCGTGCAGCAGCATCAAAACAACATTAATGCGTGCAGCAGCATCAAAACAACATTAATGCGTGCAGCAGCATTAAAACAACATTAATGCGTGCAGCAGCATTAAAACAACATTAATGCGTGCAGCATTAAAACAACATTAATGCGTGCAGCATTAAAACAACAATGCTTGCA
This sequence comes from Oncorhynchus gorbuscha, assembly GCF_021184085.1. NCBI lineage: Eukaryota > Metazoa > Chordata > Actinopteri > Salmoniformes > Salmonidae > Oncorhynchus > Oncorhynchus gorbuscha. The sequence continues at coordinate 55,996,571 of NC_060186.1, forward strand.
GCATTAAAACAACATTAATGCGTGCAGCAGCATCAAAACAACATTAATGCGTGCAGCAGCATCAAAACAACATTAATGCGTGCAGCAGCATCAAAACAACATTAATGCGTGCAGCAGCATCAAAACAACATTAATGCGTGCAGCAGCATTAAAACAACATTAATGCGTGCAGCAGCATTAAAACAACAGTAATGCGTGCAGCATTAAAACAACATTAATGCGTGCAGCATTAAAACAACAATGCTTGCAGCATTAAAACAACATTAATGCGTGCAGCAGCATCAAAACAACATTAATGCGTGCAGCATTAAAACAACGATGCTTGCAGCATTAAAACAACATTAATGCGTGCAGCAGCATCAAAACAACATTAATGCGTGCAGCATTAAAACAACAATGCTTGCAGCATTAAAACAACATTAATGCGCATGCAGCAGCATCAACACAACAATGCATGCAGCAGCATCAAAACAACATTAATGCGTGCAGCATTAAAACAACAATGCTTGCAGCATTAAAACAACATTAATGCGTGCAGCAGCATCAAAACAACATTAATGCGTGCAGCAGCATCAAAACAACATTAATGCGTGCAGCAGCATCAAAACAACATTAATGCGTGCAGTAGCATTAAAACAACATTAATGCGTGCAGCAGCATCAAAACAACATTAATGCGTGCAGCAGCATCAAAACAACATTAATGCGTGCAGCAGCATCAAAACAACATTAATGCGTGCAGCAGCATCAAAACAACATTAGTGCGTGCAGCAGCATCAAAACAACATTAATGCGTGTAGCAGCATCAAAACAACATTAATGCGTGCAGTAGCATCAAAACAACATTAATGCGTGCAGCAGCATTAAACCAACATTAATGCGTGCAGCAGCATTAAAACAACAATGCGTGCAGCAGCATTAAAACAACATTAATGCGTGCAGCATTAAAACAACATTAATGCGTGCAGCAGCATCAAAACAACATTAATGTGTGCAGCATTAAAACAACAATGCTTGCAGCATTAAAACAACATTAATGCGTGCAGCAGCGTCAAAACAACATTAATGCGTGCAGCATTAAAACAACAATGCTTGCAGCATTAAAACAACATTAATGCGTGCAGCAGCATCAAAACAACATTAATGCGTGCAGTAGCATTAAAACAACATTAATGCGTGCAGCAGCATCAAAACAACATTAATGCGTGCAGCAGCATCAAAACAACATTAATGCGTGCAGCAGCATCAAAACAACATTAGTGCGTGCAGCAGCATCAAAACAACATTAATGCGTGTAGCAGCATCAAAACAACAATGCGTGCAGTAGCATCAAAACAACATTAATGCGTGCAGCAGCATTAAACCAACATTAATGCGTGCAGCAGCATTAAAACAACAATGCGTGCAGCAGCATTAAAACAACATTAATGCGTGCAGCATTAAAACAACATTAATGCGTGCAGCAGCATCAAAACAACATTAATGTGTGCAGCATTAAAACAACAATGCTTGCAGCATTAAAACAACATTAATGCGTGCAGCAGCGTCAAAACAACATTAATGCGTGCAGCATTAAAACAACAATGCTTGCAGCATTAAAAAACAACATTAATGCGTGCAGCAGCATCAAAACAACATTAATGCGTGCAGTAGCATTAAAACAACATTAATGCGTGCAGCAGCATCAAAACAACATTAATGCGTGCAGCAGCATCAAAACAACATTAATGCAGCAGCATCAAAACAACATTAGTGCGTGCAGCAGCATCAAAACAACATTAATGCGTGTAGCAGCATCAAAACAACAATGCGTGCAGTAGCATCAAACAACATTAATGCGTGCAGCAGCATTAAACCAACATTAATGCGTGCAGCAGCATTAAAACAACAATGCGTGCAGCAGCATTAAAACAACATTAATGCGTGCAGCATTAAAACAACAATGTGTGCAGCATTAAAACAACATTAATGCGTGCAGCATTAAAACAACAATGCTTGCAGCATTAAAACAACATTAATGCGTGCAGCAGCATCAAAACAACATTAATGGGTGCAGCATTAAAACAACAATGCTTGCAGCATTAAAACAACATTAATGCGTGCAGCAGCATCAAAACAACATTAATGCGTGCAGCAGCATCAAAACAACATTAATGCGTGCAGCAGCATTAAAACAACATTAATGCGTGCAGCAGCATTAAAACAACATTAATGCAGCAGCATTAAAACAACATTAATGCGTGCAGCATTAAAACAACAATGCTTGCAGCATTAAAACAACATTAATGCGTGCAGCAGCATTAAAACAACATTAATGCGTGCAGCAGCATCAAAACAACATTAATGCGTGCAGCAGCATCAAAACAACATTAATGCGTGCAGCAGCATCAAAACAACATTAATGCGTGCAGCAGCATTAAAACAACATTAATGCGTGCAGCAGCATTAAAACAACATTAATGCGTGCAGCATTAAAACAACATTAATGCGTGCAGCATTAAAACAACAATGCTTGCAGCATTAAAACAACATTAATGCAGCAGCAGCAGCATCAAAACAACATTAATGCATGCAGCATTAAAACAACGATGCTTGCAGCATTAAAACAACATTAATGCGTGCAGCAGCATCAAAACAACATTAATGCGTGCAGCATTAAAACAACAATGCTTGCAGCATTAAAACAACATTAATGCGTGCAGCAGCATCAACACAACAATGCATGCAGCAGCATCAAAACAACATTAATGCGTGCAGCATTAAAACAACAATGCTTGCAGCATTAAAACAACATTAATGCGTGCAGCAGCATCAAAACAACATTAATGCGCAGCAGCATCAAAACAACATTAATGCGTGCAGCAGCATCAAAACAACATTAATGCGTGCAGCATTAAAACAACATTAATGCGTGCAGCAGCATCAAAACAACATTAATGCGTGCAGCAGCATCAAAACAACATTAATGCGTGCAGCAGCATCAAAACAACATTAGTGCGTGCAGCAGCATCAAAACAACATTAGTGCGTGCAGCAGCATCAAAACAACATTAATGCGTGTAGCAGCATCAAAACAACATTAATGCGTGCAGTAGCATCAAAACAACATTAATGCGTGCAGCAGCATTAAACCAACATTAATGCGTGCAGCATTAAACCAACATTAATGCGTGCAGCAGCATTAAAACAACAATGCGTGCAGCAGCATTAAAACAACATTAATGCGTGCAGCATTAAAACAACATTAATGCGTGCAGCAGCATCAAAACAACATTAATGTGTGCAGCATTAAAACAACAATGCTTGCAGCATTAAAACAACATTAATGCGTGCAGCAGCGTCAAAACAACATTAATGCGTGCAGCATTAAAACAACAATGCTTGCAGCATTAAAACAACATTAATGCGTGCAGCAGCATCAAAACAACATTAATGCGTGCAGTAGCATTAAAACAACATTAATGCGTGCAGCAGCATCAAAACAACATTAATGCAGCAGCATCAAAACAACATTAATGCGTGCAGCAGCATCAAAACAACATTAATGCGTGCAGCAGCATCAAAACAACATTAGTGCGTGCAGCAGCATCAAAACAACATTCATGCGTGTAGCAGCATCAAAACAACAATGCGTGCAGTAGCATCAAAACAACATTAATGCGTGCAGCAGCATTAAACCAACATTAATGCGTGCAGCAGCATTAAAACAACAATGCGTGCAGCAGCATTAAAACAACATTAATGCGTGCAGCATTAAAACAACAATGTGTGCAGCATTAAAACAACATTAATGCGTGCAGCATTAAAACAACAATGCTTGCAGCATTAAAACAACATTAATGCGTGCAGCAGCATCAAAACAACATTAATGGGTGCAGCATTAAAACAACAATGCTTGCAGCATTAAAACAACATTAATGCGTGCAGCAGCATCAAAACAACATTAATGCGTGCAGCAGCATCAAAACAACATTAATGCGTGCAGCAGCATTAAAACAACATTAATGCGTGCAGCAGCATTAAAACAACATTAATTAAAACAACAATGCTTGCAGCATTAAAACAACATTAATGCGTGCAGCATTAAAACAACAATGCTTGCAGCATTAAAACAACATTAATGCGTGCAGCAGCATCAAAACAACAATGCATGCAGCAGCATCAAAACAACATTAATGCGCAGCATTAAAACAACAATGCTTGCAGCATTAAAACAACATTAATGCGTGCAGCAGCATCAAAACAACATTAATGCGTGCAGCAGCATCAAAACAACATTAATGCGTGCAGCAGCATCAAAACAACATTAATGCGTGCAGTAGCATTAAAACAACATTAATGCGTGCAGCAGCATCAAAACAACATTAATGCGTGCAGCAGCATCAAACAACATTAATGCGTGCAGCAGCATCAAAACAACATTAGTGCGTGCAGCAGCATCAAAACAACATTAGTGCGTGCAGCAGCATCAAAACAACATTAATGCGTGTAGCAGCATCAAAACAACATTAATGCGTGCAGTAGCATCAAAACAACATTAATGCGTGCAGCAGCATTAAACCAACATTAATGCGTGCAGCAGCATTAAAACAACAATGCGTGCAGCAGCATTAAAACAACATTAATGCGTGCAGCATTAAAACAACATTAATGCAGCAGCAGCATCAAAACAACATTAATGTGTGCAGCATTAAAACAACAATGCTTGCAGCATTAAAACAACATTAATGCGTGCAGCAGCGTCAAAACAACATTAATGCGTGCAGCATTAAAACAACAATGCTTGCAGCATTAAAACAACATTAATGCGTGCAGCAGCATCAAAACAACATTAATGCGTGCAGCATTAAAACAACAATGCTTGCAGCATTAAAACAACATTAATGCGTGCAGCAGCATCAAAACAACATTAATGCATGCAGCAGCATCAAAACAACAATGCTTGCAGCATTAAAACAACATTAATGCGTGCAGCAGCATCAAAACAACATTAATGCATGCAGCATTAAAACAACAATGCTTGCAGCATTAAAATAACATTAATGCGTGCACCATTAAAACAACAATGCTTGCAGCATTAAAACAACATTAATGCGTGCAGCAGCATCAAAACAACATTAATGCGTGCAGCAGCATCAAAACAACATTAATGCGTGCAGCATTAAAACAACAATGCTTGCAGCATTAAAACAACATTAATGCGTGCAGCAGCATCAAAACAACATTAATGCGTGCAGTAGCATTAAAACAACAATAATGCGTGCAGCATTAAAACAACAATGCTTGCAGCATTAAAACAACATTAATGCGTGCAGCAGCATCAAAACAACATTAATGCGTGCAGCAGCATCAAAACAACATTCATGCGTGCAGCAGCATCAAAACAACATTAATGCGTGCAGCAGCATCAAAACAACATTAATGCGTGCAGCAGCATCAAAACAACATTAATGCGTGCAGCAGCATCAAAACAACATTAATGCGTGCAGTAGCATCAAAACAACATTAATGCGTGCAGCATTAAAACAACATTAATGCGTGCAGCATTAAAACAACATTAATGCGTGCAGCATTAAAACAACATTAATGCGTGCAGCATTAAAACAACAATGCGTGCAGCATTAAAACAACATTAATGCGTGCAGCAGCATCAAAACAACATTAATGCGTGCAGCAGCATCAAAACAACATTAATGCGTGCAGCAGCATCAAAACAACATTAATGCATGCAGCATTAAAACAACAATGCTTGCAGCATTAAAATAAAATTAATGCGTGCAGCATTAAAACAACAATGCTTGCAGCATTAAAACAACATTAATGCGTGCAGCAGCATCAAAACAACATTAATGCGTGCAGCAGCATCAAAACAACATTAATGCGTGCAGCAGCATCAAAACAACATTAATGCGTGCAGCATTAAAACAACAATGCTTGCAGCATTAAAACAACATTAATGCGTGCAGCAGCATCAAAACAACATTAATGCGTGCAGTAGCATTAAAACAACAATAATGCGTGCAGCATTAAAACAACAATGCTTGCAGCATTAAAACAACATTAATGCGTGCAGCAGCATCAAAACAACATTAATGCGTGCAGTAGCATCAAAACAACATTAATGCGTGCAGCATTAAAACAACATTAATGCGTGCAGCATTAAAACAACATTAATGCGTGCAGCATTAAAACAACATTAATGCGTGCAGCATTAAAACAACAATGCGTGCAGCATTAAAACAACATTAATGCGTGCAGCAGCATCAAAACAACATTAATGCGTGCAGCAGCATCAAAACAACATTAATGCGTGCAGCAGCATCAAAACAACATTAATGCGTGCAGCAGCATTAAAACAACATTAATGCGTGCAGCAGCATTAAAACAACATTAATGCGTGCAGCATTAAAACAACATTAATGCGTGCAGCATTAAAACAACATTAATGCGTGCAGCAGCATCAAAACAACATTAATGCGTGCAGCAGCATCAAAACAACATTAATGCGTGCAGCATTAAAACAACAATGCTTGCAGCATTAAAACAACATTAATGCGTGCAGCAGCATCAAAACAACATTAATGCGTGCAGCATTAAAACAACAATGCTTGCAGCATTAAAACAACATTAATGCGTGCAGCAGCATCAAAACAACATTAATGCGTGCAGCATTAAAACAACAATGCTTGCAGCATTAAAACAACATTAATGCGTGCAGCAGCTTCAAAACAACATTAATGCATGCAGCATTAAAACAACAATGCTTGCAGCATTAAAATAACATTAATGCGTGCAGCATTAAAACAACATTGCAGCAGCATCAAAACAACATTAATGCGTGCAGCATTAAAACAACAATGCTTGCAGCATTAAAAAACATTAATGCGTGCAGCATTAAAACAACAATGCTTGCAGCATCAAAACAACATTAATGCGTGCAGCAGCATCAAAACAACATTAATGCGTGCAGCATTAAAACAACAATGCTTGCAGCATTAAAACAACATTAATGTGTGCAGCATTAAAACAAAACTGCAGCAGCATCAAAACAACATTAATGCGTGCATCAGCATCAAAACAACATTAATGCGTCCATCAGCATCAAAACAACATTAATGCGTGCAGCAGCATCAAAACAACATTAATGCGTGCAGCAGCATCAAAACAACATTAATGTGTGCAGCATTAAAACAACAATGCTTGCAGCATTAAAACAACATGAATGCGTGCAGCATTAAAACATCATTAATGCGTGCAGCAGCTTCAAAACAACATTAATGCGTGCAGCATTAAAACAACAATGCTTGCAGCATTAAAACCACATTAATGTGTGCAGCATTAAAACAAAATTGCAGCAGCATCAAAACAACATTAATGCGTGCAGCAGCATCAAAACAACATTAATGCGTGCAGCAGCATCAAAACAACATTAATGCGTGCAGTAGCATCAAAACAACATTAATGCGTGCAGCATTAAAACAACATTAATGCGTGCAGCAGCATCAAAACAACATTAATGCGTGCAGCAGCATCAAAACAACATTAATGCGTGCAGCAGCATCAAAACAACATTAATGCGTGCAGCAGCATTAAAACAACATTAATGCGTGCAGCAGCATTAAAACAACATTAATGCGTGCAGCATTAAAACAACATTAATGCATGCAGCATTAAAACAATGCTTGCAGCATTAAAACAACATTAATGCGTGCAGCATTAAAACAACATTAATGTGTGCAGCATTAAAACAAAATTGCAGCAGCATCAAAACAACATTAATGCGTGCATCAGCATCAAAACAACATTAATGCGTGCATCAGCATCAAAACAACATGAATGCGTGCATCAGCATCAAAACAACATGAATGCGTGCATCAGCATCAAAACAACATTAATGCGTGCATCAGCATCAAAACAACATGAATGTGTGCAGCATTAAAACAACATGAATGTGTGCAGCATTAAAACAAAATTGCAGCAGCATCAAAACAACATTAATGCGTGCATCAGCATCAAAACAACATTAATGTGTGCAGCATTAAAACAACAATGCTTGCAGCATTAAAACAACATGAATGTGTGCAGCATTAAAACAACATTAATGCGTGCAGCAGCTTCAAAACAACATTAATGCGTGCAGCAGCATCAAAACAACATTAATGCGTGCAGCATTAAAACAACAATGCTTGCAGCATTAAAACAACATTAATGTGTGCAGCATTAAAACAAAATTGCAGCAGCATCAAAACAACATTAATGCGTGCATCAGCATCAAAACAACATTAATGCGTCCATCAGCATCAAAACAACATTAATGCGTGCAGCAGCATCAAAACAACATTAATGCGTGCAGCAGCATCAAAACAACATTAATGTGTGCAGCATTAAAACAACAATGCTTGCAGCATTAAAACAACATGAATGCGTGCAGCATTAAAACATCATTAATGCGTGCAGCAGCTTCAAAACAACATTAATGCGTGCAGCATTAAAACAACAATGCTTGCAGCATTAAAACCACATTAATGTGTGCAGCATTAAAACAAAATTGCAGCAGCATCAAAACAACATTAATGTCATGTTTTGTCATTTATTATCTTGTCTTGTCCCTGTGCTTCCCATTCTATTCGTTTCCCTCTGCTGGTCTTATTAGGTTCTTTCCCTCTTTCTATCCCTCTCTCTCCCCCTCCCTCTCTCACTCTCTCGCTCTCTCTTCTCTCTATCGTTCCGTTCCTGCTCCCAGCTGTTCCTATTCCCCTAATCAATCATTTAGTCTTCCCACACCTGTTCCCGATCCTTTCCCCTGATTAGAGTCCCTATTTCTTCCTTTGTGTTCCGTTCCTGTCCTGTCGGTTCCTTGTCTAGATTTCACCGTGCTGTGTTTGTGTATCGCCCTGTCGTGTCGTGTTTTCCTCAGATGCTGCGTGGTGAGCAGGTGTCTGAGTCTGTCTGGTTCAAGTGCCTTCCCGAGGCAACCTGCTGTTCACCTGCTGTTCAAGATCGAGTCTCCAGTTTGTCCTCGTCATTTCGAGTGAAAGTTGTGTTTTTTTGTTTGTATTCACTTTACTGGATTAAAGACTCTGTTTTCGCCAAGTCGCTTTTGGGTCCTCTTTCACCTGCATGACAGAAGGAACCGACCAAGGAATGGACCCAGCGACTTCAGACGCTCGTTACACTGCCGTCGAGATCCAAGGAGCCATGCTCGGCAGACACGAGCAGGAATTGTCTGCTGCTCGCCATGCCGTGGAGAACCTGGCCGCTCAGGTTTCCGACCTCTCTGGACAGTTCCAGAGTCTACGTCTCGTGCCACCTGTTACTTCCTGGCCTGCCGAGCCTCCAGAACCTAGGGTTAATAACCCACCTTGCTACTCCGGGCAGCCCACTGAGTGCCGCTCCTTTCTCACGCAGTGTGAGATTGTGTTCTCTCTCCAACCCAACACATACTCTAGAGAGAGAGCTCGGGTTGCTTACGTCATTTCACTCCTTACTGGCCGGGCTCGAGAATGGGGCACAGCTATCTGGGAGGCAAGGGCTGATTGCTCTAACAAGTTCCAGAACTTTAAAGAGGAGATGATTCGGGTTTTTGACCGTTCAGTTTTTGGTAGGGAGGCTTCTAGGGCCCTGGCTTCCTTATGCCAAGGTGAACGGTCCATAACGGATTATTCTATTGAGTTTCGCACTCTTGCTGCCTCTAGTGAGTGGAACGAGCCGGCGCTGCTCGCTCGTTTTCTGGAGGGACTCCACGCAGTGGTTAAGGATGAGATTCTCTCCCGGGAGGTTCCTTCAGATGTGGACTCTTTGATTGCTCTCGCCATCCGCATAGAACGACGGGTAGATCTTCGTCACCGGGCTCGTGGAAGAGAGCTCGCATCAACGGTGTTTCCCTGCTCCGCATCGCAACCATCTCCCTCCTCTGGCTCAGAGTCTGAGCCCATGCAGCTGGGAGGGATTCGCATCTCGACTAAGGAGAGGGAACGGAGGATCACCAACCGCCTGTGCCTCTATTGCGGAGTTGCTGGACATTTTGTTAATTCATGTCCAGTAAAAGCCAGAGCTCATCTGTAAGCGGAGGGCTACAGGTGAGCGCAACTACTCAAGTCTCTCCATCAAGATCCTGTACTACTTTGTCGGTCCATCTACGCTGGACCGGTTCGGGTGCTACATGTAGTGCCTTGATAGACTCTGGGGCTGAGGGTTGTTTCATGGACGAAGCATGGGTTCGGAAACATGACATTCCTTTCAGAGAGTTAGAGAAGCCTACGCCCATGTTCGCCTTAGATGGTAGTCATCTTCCTAGTATCAGATTTGAGACACTACCTTTAACCCTCACAGTATCTGGTAACCACAGTGAGACTATTTCTTTTTTGATTTTTCGTTCACCGTTTACACCTGTTGTTTTGGGTCATCCCTGGCTAGTATGTCATAATCCTTCTATTAATTGGTCTAGTAATTCTATCCTATCCTGGAACGTTTCTTGTCATGTGAAGTGTTTAATGTCTGCCATCCCTCCCGTTTCTTCTGTCCCTACTTCTCAGGAGGAACCTGGCGATTTGACAGGAGTGCCGGAGGAATATCATGATCTGCGCACGGTCTTCAGTCGGTCCCGAGCCAACTCCCTTCCTCCTCACCGGTCGTATGATTGTAGTATTGATCTCCTTCCGGGGACCACTCCTCCTCGGGGTAGACTTTACTCTCTGTCGGCTCCCGAACGTAAGGCTCTCGAGGATTATTTGTCTGTGTCTCTTGACGCCGGTACCATAGTGCCTTCTTCCTCTCCGGCCGGGGCGGGGTTCTTTTTTGTTAAGAAGAAGGACGGTACTCTGCGCCCCTGCGTGGATTATCGAGGGCTGAATGACATAACGGTTAAGAATCGTTATCCGCTTCCCCTTATGTCATCAGCCTTCGAGATTCTGCAGGGAGCCAGGTGCTTTACTAAGTTGGACCTTCGTAACGCTTACCATCTCGTGCGCATCAGAGAGGGGGACGAGTGGAAAACGGCGTTTAACACTCCGTTAGGGCATTTTGAGTACCGGGTTCTGCCGTTTGGTCTCGCCAATGCGCCAGCTGTTTTTCAGGCATTAGTTAATGATGTTCTGAGAGACATGCTGAACATCTTTGTTTTTGTCTATCTTGACGATATCCTGATTTTTTCTCCGTCACTCGAGATTCATGTTCAGCACGTTCGACGTGTTCTACAGCGCCTTTTAGAGAATTGTCTCTACGTAAAGTCTGAGAAGTGCTCTTTTCATGTCTCCTCCGTTACTTTTCTCGGTTCCGTTATTTCCGCTGAAGGCATTCAGATGGATTCCGCTAAGGTCCAAGCTGTCAGTGATTGGCCCGTTCCAAGGTCACGTGTCGAGTTGCAGCGCTTTTTAGGTTTCGCTAATTTCTATCGGCGTTTCATTCGTAATTTCGGTCAAGTTGCTGCCCCTCTCACAGCTCTTACTTCTGTCAAGACGTGTTTTAAGTGGTCCGGTTCCGCCCAGGGAGCTTTTGATCTTCTAAAAGAACGTTTTACGTCCGCTCCTATCCTCGTTACTCCTGACGTCACTAGACAATTCATTGTCGAGGTTGACGCTTCAGAGGTAGGCGTGGGAGCCATTCTATCCCAGCGCTTCCAGTCTGACGATAAGGTTCATCCTTGCGCTTATTTTTCTCATCGCCTGTCGCCATCTGAGCGCAACTATGATGTGGGTAACCGTGAACTGCTCGCCATCCGCTTAGCCCTAGGCGAATGGCGACAGTGGTTGGAGGGGGCGACCGTTCCTTTTGTCGTTTGGACAGACCATAAGAACCTTGAGTACATCCGTTCTGCCAAACGACTTAATGCCCGTCAAGCTCGTTGGGCGTTGTTTTTCGCTCGTTTCGAGTTTGTGATTTCTTACCGTCCGGGTAGCAAGAACACCAAGCCTGATGCCTTATCCCGTCTGTTTAGTTCTTCTGTGGCTTCTACTGATCCCGAGGGGATTCTTCCTTATGGGCGTGTTGTCGGGTTAACAGTCTGGGGAATTGAAAGACAGGTTAAGCAAGCACTCACGCACACTGCGTCGCCGCGCGCTTGTCCTAGTAACCTCCTTTTCGTTCCTGTTTCCACTCGTCTGGCTGTTCTTCAGTGGGCTCACTCTGCCAAGTTAGCTGGTCATCCCGGTGTTCGAGGCACTCTTGCGTCTATTCGCCAGCGCTTTTGGTGGCCGACTCAGGAGCGTGACACGCGCCGTTTCGTGGCTGCTTGTTCGGACTGCGCGCAGACTAAGTCGGGTAACTCTCCTCCTGCCGGTCGTCTCAGACCGCTCCCCATTCCTTCTCGACCATGGTCTCACATCGCCCTAGACTTCATTACCGGTCTGCCTTTGTCTGCGGGGAAGACTGTGATTCTTACGGTTGTCGATAGGTTCTCTAAGGCGGCACATTTCATTCCCCTCGCTAAACTTCCTTCCGCTAAGGAGACGGCACAAATCATTATCGAGAATGTATTCAGAATTCATGGCCTCCCGTTAGACGCCGTTTCAGACAGAGGCCCGCAATTCACGTCACAGTTTTGGAGGGAGTTCTGTCGTTTGATTGGTGCGTCCGTCAGTCTCTCTTCCGGGTTTCATCCCCAGTCTAACGGTCAAGCAGAGAGGGCCAATCAGACGATTGGTCGCATACTACGCAGCCTTTCTTTCAGAAACCCTGCGTCTTGGGCAGAACAGCTCCCCTGGGCAGAATACGCTCACAATTCGCTTCCTTCGTCTGCTACCGGGTTATCTCCGTTTCAGAGTAGTCTGGGTTACCAGCCTCCTCTGTTCTCATCCCAGCTTGCCGAGTCCAGCGTTCCCTCCGCTCAAGCGTTTGTCCAACGTTGTGAGCGCACCTGGAGGAGGGTGAGGTCTGCACTTTGCCGTTACAGGGCACAGACTGTGAGAGCCGCCAATAAACGCAGGATTAAGAGTCCAAGGTATTGTTGCGGCCAGAGAGTGTGGCTTTCCACTCGCAACCTTCCTCTTACGACAGCTTCTCGTAAGTTGACTCCGCGGTTCATTGGTCCGTTCCGTGTCTCCCAGGTCGTCAATCCTGTCGCTGTGCGACTGCTTCTTCCGCGACATCTTCGTCGCGTCCATCCTGTCTTCCATGTCTCCTGTGTTAAGCCCTTTCTTCGCACCCCCGTTCGTCTTCCCTCCCCCCTCCCGTCCTTGTCGAGAGCGCACCTATTTACAAGGTACATAAGATCATGGACATGCGTTCTCGGGACGGGGTCACCAATACTTAGTGGATTGGGAGGGTTACGGTCCTGAGGAGAGGAGTTGGGTTCCGTCTCGGGACGTGCTGGACCGTTCACTCATTGATGATTTCCTCCGTTGCCGCCAGGATTCCTCCTCGAGTGCGCCAGGAGGCGCTCGGTGAGTGGGGGGTACTGTCATGTTTTGTCATTTATTATCTTGTCTTGTCCCTGTGCTTCCCATTCTATTCGTTTCCCTCTGCTGGTCTTATTAGGTTCTTTCCCTCTTTCTATCCCTCTCTCTCCCCCTCCCTCTCTCACTCTCTCGCTCTCTCTTCTCTCTATCGTTCCGTTCCTGCTCCCAGCTGTTCCTATTCCCCTAATCAATCATTTAGTCTTCCCACACCTGTTCCCGATCCTTTCCCCTGATTAGAGTCCCTATTTCTTCCTTTGTGTTCCGTTCCTGTCCTGTCGGTTCCTTGTCTAGATTTCACCGTGCTGTGTTTGTGTATCGCCCTGTCGTGTCGTGTTTTCCTCAGATGCTGCGTGGTGAGCAGGTGTCTGAGTCTGTCTGGTTCAAGTGCCTTCCCGAGGCAACCTGCTGTTCACCTGCTGTTCAAGATCGAGTCTCCAGTTTGTCCTCGTCATTTCGAGTGAAAGTTGTGTTTTTTTGTTTGTATTCACTTTACTGGATTAAAGACTCTGTTTTCGCCAAGTCGCTTTTGGGTCCTCTTTCACCTGCATGACAATTAATGCGTGCAGCAGCATCAAAACAACATTAATGCGTGCAGCAGCATCAAAACAACATTAATGCGTGCAGTAGCATCAAAACAACATTAATGCGTGCAGTAGCATCAAAACAACATTAATGCGTGCAGCAGCATCAAAACAACATTAATGCGTGCAGCAGCATCAAAACAACATTAATGCGTGCAGCAGCATCAAAACAACATTAATGCGTGCAGCAGCATTAAAACAACATTAATGCGTGCAGCAGCATTAAAACAACATTAATGTGTGCAGCATTAAAACAACATTAATGCATGCAGCATTAAAACAATGCTTGCAGCATTAAAACAACATTAATGCGTGCAGCATTAAAACAACATTAATGTGTGCAGCATTAAAACAAAATTGCAGCAGCATCAAAACAACATTAATGCGTGCATCAGCATCAAAACAACATTAATGCGTGCATCAGCATCAAAACAACATGAATGCGTGCATCAGCATCAAAACAACATGAATGCGTGCATCAGCATCAAAACAACATGAATGCGTGCATCAGCATCAAAACAACATGAATGCGTGCATCAGCATCAAAACAACATGAATGCGTGCATCAGCATTAAAACAACATTAATGCGTGCATCAGCATCAAAACAACATTAATGCGTGCATCAGCATCAAAACAACATGAATGTGTGCAGCATTAAAACAACATGAATGTGTGCAGCATCAAAACAACATGAATGTGTGCAGCATTAAAACAAAATTGCAGCAGCATCAAAACAACATTAATGCGTGCATCAGCATCAAAACAACATTAATGTGTGCAGCATTAAAACAACAATGCTTGCAGCATTAAAACAACATGAATGTGTGCAGCATTAAAACAACATTAATGCGTGCAGCTGCTTCAAAACAACATTAATGCATGCAGCATTAAAACAACAATGCTTGCAGCATTAAAATAACATTAATGCGTGCAGCATTAAAACAACATTGCAGCAGCATCAAAACAACATTAATGCGTGCAGCAGCATCAAAACAACATTAATGCGTGCAGCATTAAAACAACAATGCTTCCAGCATTAAAACAACATGAATGCGTGCAGCATTAAAACAACAATGCTTCCAGCATTAAAACAACATTAATGCGTGCATCAGCATCAAAACAACATTAATGCGTGCATCAGCATCAAAACAACATGAATGTGTGCAGCATTAAAACAACATGAATGTGTGCAGCATCAAAACAACATGAATGTGTGCAGCATTAAAACAAAATTGCAGCAGCATCAAAACAACATTAATGCGTGCAGCAGCATCAAAACAACATTAATGCGTGCAGCATCAAGACAACATAAATGCGCGCAGCATCAAAATAACACGCATTAATGTTGTTTTGATGTTGGTAGTTCTTACGGATTTTTGCGCTAGAGGTTACAGCGGAAAAATAACTCTGAACAGTTTCTAAAGTTGTGATTTGTTTTCAGCAACCACATCGAATGAATAGCCGACTGTTGGCTACTACATAAATACGGGCGCGTGGATTTACAGGCCACCCAAAAGGGCGTGGTAAAGACATGTAGCCTAGCCGAACCTGACAGTTTGGATGGGATGAGAAAGCATACCCTTTTGGCCTACGTGCAGTCAATATCCGTAATAATAACACGTGCAACATTTGAAATCATGTCAGCATCTCCAAATTTGCTGTTAGTCTACACTACAATATTAATGTATTATAAAGGAAACAAAAGACTTGACGACATCACAGAAAGTGACCAATGTCCCTCACTTGAATAATAACATTTTCAAAAACATATTTTCTATATGCAATGCTATTTTCACAGGAATCCTCAACATCGTTTGATAATATTTATTTGACATAGACATAGCTAAATTCCTGTATTTGGCCTTCATTACAGCAGGTGCACCACCCGATAAAGCAGCGTTTGATATTCGCCTCTGGTGGTGTTGCGTCAACAACCTGCCGAGAGCTTGGAGGCGGCGCTGGTCCACGGTCGGCGACTCACCGTCACAGACAGAAATGCCATAACAGCAGCATCAATATCCCCACCCGAAGTTCGCATGTTATTCACCTGGACCCGCGTTACGACAATGATTTCAAGCCACATTTGACCACAAACTGTCAAGGGATTGCGCCAAGGCTGTTGCTGTCTAGTTGGTGGTGACATCGTTTGTTGCTTTCTGGTGTGGAGCAGCATCTGGAATATTGTAGGTAGGTCGCATGACTGGGCAAGGATTTCTGTAGTAGAGAATTACGTTGGTTTATGATGCCAGTAGCCAAGGCCTATCTTTGATGTGGTCGGCGCGGATATACTTGGGGTTAAAAGGAGAAAGATCTAGCTCGTCCGTGCTTCCATGAATGGGCCAGCAGCCTGCTACAGACTAGTATTGGCGTTTAACACGCATTTTTTATGTTACATTGTATCCAAGCATTCTTTCCATGGCATTTCCGACAGTGGCACCCTCTGCTTATATTATGCTATAGCGCCCTATATAGGATGTGTAAATAGCAATACTGTGTATCGTAGTAGCCTATGTGAAATAGCAATAGGGCTAGGCATATAAACCAGACATAGCATCATCATTATCATCCAGTCGTCTCGGTTTCTCCCTGATCCCTGATGCATTCGGGACCACAGCTGCGCTATCTGATTTCTCAAATGAAATGCTTTGGATTGAATTTTCACTGTCCTTCGTATTGGATAAACGGGTCGCCTCAAGAACACATGTAGGTTGAGCTTGAATGTAACCGGGACGGTGATTCAATTAGCCTGTATGTTTCAAGTAGGGCCTACAGACGAACGTGTTGAATCACGTGCACCCTATAGCCTGCTGACACTGGCGTGTAATGGAATGTGAAAATTGATGGGAATCGTATTCTCAGTGTGAATAATGAATCAAATGTGTATGAAATATGAAATATAATATTATTTGCTTACAAATATGTTTTATTGTTTCCATATGAGTTAGGCCTAACATGTGCTAGTCAATAGGATAAAGCTTATAACATACTAATAATAGCTTACTTATCACCATATAGGCCTACATTGTTATTTTGTATATATACAGTATATATGGTTTTGGGTGTCTTTTAGGGCCTATAGTATCTTTGTCTTGGTGTCAGAGCAACACCATATATGTCCATTAATGGACATCCTGTAGGCTCTCATTAAGTTTACAAGGCATCTGATGCTGTTTGCTGCTATCAAATACCCATTTATTCCTCAGTGAAATGGCTGTGCGGTATTGCGATCTCCTCCTAGCAGTATTAACACCCCTGATCTAACACACCTGATTCAGCTAATCAAGGTCCTGATGAGCAGCTGATGAGTGAAATCAGGTGTGTTAGAACAGGGCTGGAACAAAAGCCTGAACACCCAGTAGCTCTCCAGGAGAGGACTGGCCATCCCTGGTCAAGGGTGTGGTTTGAGTGTTTTTGATACAACATGTAGCATCTTGGCCCCTCTCAGTTTCACCTCCCTTGGCACCAGTACCAAAGCGCCCTGTGTCATATCAGATCTGACTTCTACCCAGGGGGCTGTGGGCTTACGTTCACCACAGCCCTAGCCACAGTACCGTTTTCTGTTGGTGACATTGAACCAATACAAAGGGCACACAGACAGTAGTTACTGATCATGCTCACCGAATTATTACTTATGGTGTCATTTAAAAATAGGCTCACAGTCATGTTTCCACCCAAGCATGTCTGCCATTGATTTTTCGATGATACCAATACCACCACCCTTTCTCATGTCATTTCCTGTGAATCAGCATCCTGCATAGCATTTTGGGAATGTTTCATTAGCCAGTGAAGTCAAATAACAGGTCAATCAATTGATGTCCTGCTCCCTCATATATATACATATCTAGCTAGGCCTACAGTGAGCTGATGGATGTACAATGTATATTGACAGAAAAAGCTTTGAAATCAGCTATTTATTGTTTGTTGGTTGTGGATGAGTGGATGAAGTGCTCTGAACTGTATTTGAACTTTATTTGCTGATGTAGCGGTATCTACAAGGCTTGGCAGTGTGCAGCACTGTGTGTGTTACCACCAAAACAATGGAACAATAAATGTAAACAATCAATATGTTCCACAAAATGTCTATGTAATGGAGAGATCTGTCCAATGTATCCCTTTTATGATGGAAAAAAGGTTTAGCATATTTTAAGGGACAATTGGTCTGTGGACCGATGGTTATGGCCATCGTTGTGTCCTACTCTGACTTACTTTATTTGTCCCCTGTGTGTCCCAGGATGCAAAGGGGTTTCCTAGGGGGCCTGTAAAGATGAGCGTGACATCATGGTTCCTGGTCAGCAGCTCTGGCACCCGCCACCGCCTCCCACGGGAGATGATCTTTGTGGGCCGGGAGGACTGTGAATTCATGCTGCAGGTAGGCGACGTGACCCTGCCCTCAACCGAAGACCTTCTTAAAGGCTTGATGTTTATGTTACTCTAATCAAATGTATAATTTTATCCTTAGGCACAGATAACTAGAGACAACATTGTCTGCTGCTATTGTATTCTCTGTGGTCCTCTTCTTCATGAGGAAGAGGAGAGCTCTGTGTGTAAAACATGGTGACTACTAAGATCATTCAGAGATGATGTCTGTGGCTGAAGTAAAGCAGGGCAGTAGATAAGGCTTCTGGTAGTTGTGCCCTTTGAACAGTGAGTAGTCCACCCAGTCAGACAACCCTCTTCAGCCCTCCTTAGCCACTGTCTCTTTCCTCTGTGTAGCATGAAAGACAACAAATTACTCAAAAGTCAGAAGATGTCTCTAGCTATCCTCCCTCAGAATGCATGCTCAGTTATTATCCCATCATGTCAAAGTTTGCTGTCTGGAGGAAAAACAATCTTTGACCTGTGTTTGTGTTTGTACAGTGCAGTAGCATAGACCAGTGTTTCTCGATCCCATTTAATTTTCAAGCCCATGTTTTATCATAATTATTAATCAAAAGATCTGTCTGCAGTTTTTTGTGGAGGGGGCACTGACTGGACCAGGCAAAGAGTATCCCCCCTATTCTCCCGAGTAAGGCAGGATGCTAGATACTCTAGTACGTGCAGTGTTGTCAGTGGAGGAGAAGAGAGAGTGTAGAGTGACACACAGCATTTGATTTACATTTTAGCTGCCTGTCATGGGCAGGAGTCACAGGAGGTATTATTGTACATGAATTATATCAAGCTATGTAGTCTATTCATTCCTTCTTGATAAATAAATAAAACAAAAACGTTTGTTTGCTAGATACTAGCCATCTAGCCATTTTATGAAGATGGCTTTAGCGAACAAGCTAAATAGGTTCCCAATCTCCCAACCTCATAATTAGCTACCAAGCCATTTCAGGCTATCAATCAATTTAGAGTAGTTTGTCTAACTATCTGGCAAGGTTGCTAGACTATAGAAAAGGAAGTAATTACTAAATGTACTAAATAAGACTCACATTCCTTTCAATCTTTGAACCTGATTTTAGCAGAGAAGCATATTTAGTTTCTTTAAATGAACAACCACCAGTCAGGTGGATACAGATAGCTCAAGGGGTATGCTTAGATATGCAGAAAAATACTTGATTTAAATGTAATCAGGTACCTTATGATAATATCATTATATTTGTGTATTAATTATGATGCTATGATATGTGTCTGTATTGATGATGCACTGTGTTGTAATTTGGATGTAATATCCTACTAATGTTAGTGTAGAATATTGAGATGTGTGATTTACAAAAGTCAGAATGACACCCTCATTAAAATGAAATGTAAACAGTCAATTGGGTATGCTTAGTGAACCTAGGCAGAAAAATAGTTATATATATATATTTTTTTTTTTTACATAGAATTCGGCATAATGATTATCTCACTAGATTGCAGCATAAAGTTGTTTAAAGTTCTTGAAAAATTCTCCAAATTCACCCACTCCCCTCACATCATCACATGCAGTGCCTTCAGGATTCATATCGCATGATTTATTCAACATGTTGTTGTGTTATAGCCTGAATTAAAAATGGATTACATTTATTTTGATATCACCCATCTACTCACAATACTCCATAATGACAAAGTGAAAACATGTCTTTAGACCTTTTAGCAAATATATTGAAAATGAAATACAGAAATATGTCATTTACATATGTACAGTAGAAGTCTGAAGTTTACATACACCTTAGCCAATTATATTTAAATTCAGTTTTTCAAAATTCCTGACATATAATCCCAGTAAAAATTCCCTGTTTTAGGTGAGTTAGGATCACCACTTTATTTTAAGAATGTTAAATATCAGAATAATAGTAGAGAGAATTATTTATTTCAGCATTTAATTCTTTCATCACATTCCTAGTGGGTAAAAAGTTTACATAAACTCAATTAGTATTTGGTAGCATTGCCTTTAAATTGTTTAACTTGGGTCAAACATTTCGGGTAGCCTTCCACAAGCTTCCCACAATAAGTTTGGTGAATTTTGTCCCATTCCTCCTGACAGAGCTGGTGTAACTGAGTCAAGTTTGTAGGCCTCCTTGCTCGCACACGCTTTTTCAGTTCTGCCCACAAATGTTCTATGGGATTGAGGTCAGGGCTTTGTAATGGTCACTCCAATACCTTGACTTTGTTGTCCTTAAACCATTTTGCCACAACTTTGTAAGTATACTTGGGGTCATTGTCCATTTGGAAGACCCATTTGCGAGCAAGCTTCCTGACTGATGTCTTGAGATGTTGCTTCAATATATCAACATCATTTTCCTACCTCATGATGCCATCTATTTTGTGAAGTGCACCAGTCCCTCCTGCAGCAAAGCACCCCCACAACATGATGCTGCCACCCCCGTGCTTCAGGGTTGGGATGGTGTTCTTCAGCTTGCAAGCATCCCCCTTTTTCCTCCAAACATAACGATGGTCATTATAGCCAAACAGTTATATTTTTGTTTCATCAGACTAGAGGACATTTCTCCAAAAAGTATGATCTTTGTCCCCATGTGCAGTTGCAAACCGTAGTCTGGCTTTTTTATGGCGGTTTTGGAGCAGTGGCTTCTTCCTTGCTGAGCAGCCTTTCAGGTTATGTCGATATAGGACTCGTTTTACTGTGGATATAGATACTTTTGTAACAGTTTCCTCCAGCATCTTCACAAGGTCCTTTGCTGTTGTTCTGAGATTGATTTGCACATTTCGCACCCAAGTACGTTCACCCAGAACGCGTCTCCTTCCTGAGTGGTATGACAGCTGCCTGGTCCCATGGTGTATATACTTGAGTACTAATATTTGTAAAGATGAATGTGGTTCCTTCAGGCGTTTGGAAATTGCTCCCAAGGATGGACCAGACTGTGGAGGTGTGGATGTCTACAATTCTTTTCTGAGGTCTTGGCTGATTTCTTTTGATTTTCCCATGATGTCAAGTAAAGAGGCACTGGGTTTGAAGGTAGGCCATGAAATACATCCACAGGTACACCTCCAATTGACTCAAATGATGTCAATTAGCCTATCAGAAGCTTCTAAAGCCATGACATAATTTTCTGGAATTTTCCAAGCTGGTTAAGGGCACTGTCAACTTAGTGTATGTAAACTTCTGACCCACTGGAATTGTGATACAGTGAATTATAAGTGAAATGATCTGTCTGTAAACAATTGTTGGAAAAATTACTTGTGTCGTGGACAAAGTAGATGTCCTAACCGACTTGCCGAAACTATAGTTTGTTAACAAGAAATTTGTGGAATGGTTGAAAAACGAGTTTTAATGACTACAACCTAAGTGTTTGTAAACTTCCAACTTCAACTGTATTTACATCCCTGAGTCAATACTTTGTAGAAACAACTTTGGCAGCGATTACAGCTCTGAGACTTTCTTGGAAAGTTTCTATGAGCTTTCCACACCTGGATTATGCAACATTTGCCCATCATTCTTTTCAAAATTCTTCAAGCTCTGTCAAATTGTTTGTTGATCATCGCTAGACAACCATTTGTAGGCCTTGCCATAGTTTTCAAGTAGATTTAAGTCAAAACTGTAACTTGGCCACTCAGGAATATTCAGTGTCTTCTTGGTAAGCATTTCCAGTGTAGATTTGGCCTTGTGTTTCAGGTTATTGTCCTGCTGAAAGGTGCATTAATCTCCCAGTGATGATTCCTCTAGGATTTTTTTCTTGTGCTTAGCTCCATTCCATTTATTTTTTATCCTGAAACTCTCCAGTCCTTAACAATTACAAGCATTACCATAACATGATGCAGCCACCGCTATGCTTGAAAATATGAAGTGGTACTCAGTAATGTGTTGTATTGGATTTGCCCCAAACATATCACTTTTTATTCAAGACAAAAAGCTAATTTCTTAGCCACATGTTTTTCAGTATTCATTTAGATGCATGTTTTGGAATATTTTTTATTCTGTACAGTATTGTGGAGTAACTACAATGATAGGAGAACTATCAGAGCCATTAATCTCTGTAACTATTTTAAAGTCACCATTGGCCTCATGGTGAAATCCCTGAACGGTTGGTTCTCTTCCTCCTCAGCGACTGTGTTAGGATGGGCGCCTGTATCTTTGTTGTGACTGGGTTTATTGATACAGCATCCAAAGTCTAATTAGTAACTTCACCATGCTCAAAGAAATATTCCATGTCTGCTTTAAAAATAATGTATCTACCAATAGGTGCCATTCTTGCGAGGCATTGGAAAACCTGCCTTTGTGGTTGAATCTGTTTTTTGAAATTCACTGCTCGACGAAGGGACCTTACCGTTAATTGTATGTGTGGGTCTATGCAACTTATGTGACTTGTTAAAGCTACAATATGCAGAACAACCTCTGCCATTTCCTGATTGGTAAAATTTGAATAGTTCGCCTAATTTCAGTTTATGGGAGTAAACAAACAATAGAGAATACAGTGTAGAGAATCATTGTACCATCTAAACCGCTGTAAAAAAAAAAAATCCTTTCAGTAACCTAAAATATTGTATTTTCAGCTGTTTTAAGCTGGTGTACAAAACCAAAAGTATAAGATGCAAAAACAAAACTTAAGAATAGGAAGCATAGAAATAGCAAATAGAACTCATCCAGAACGCCGCAGCCCGTCTGGTGTTCAACCTTCCCAAGTTCTCTCAGACTGGCTTCCAGTTGAAGCTCGCATCCGCTACAAGACCATGGTGCTTGCCTTGTGAGGGGAACGGCACCTCAGTACCTCCAGGCTCTGATCAGGCCCTACACCCAAATAAGGGCACTGATCCACCTCTGGCCTGCTCGCTCCCTACCACTGAGGAAGTTTCCCGCTCAGCCCAGTCAAAACTGTTCGCTGCTCTGGCTCCCCAATGGTGGAACAAACTCCCTCACGACGCCAGGACAGCGGAGTCAATCACCACCTTCCGGAGACACCTGAAACCCCACCTCTTTAAGGAATACCTAGGATAGGATAAAGTAATCCTTCTCACCCCCCTTAAAATATGTAGATGCACTATTGTAAAGTGGCTGTTCCACTGGATGTCATAAGGTGAATGCACCAATTTGTAAGTCGCTCTGGATAAGAGCGTCTGCTAAATGACTTAAATGTAAATGTAAATGTAGAACAGATCTACATCTTCCTAGACTTGCTTTCAATGAGACTGACAGATCTATAACTCACTTGTCTATGTGAATTTGGTATTGTCGCCCAAAAAGTTACATATTGCAGCTTTAAGCCTAATTTACCTCCTGAACATATTTCAAATTTGCCATAACAAAGGGGTTGAATACTTATTGACTCAAGACATTTCAGCTTTTCATTTTGAATAAATGTTAATACATTTCAAAAACCATAATTCCACTTTGACATTATGGGGTATTGTGTGTAGGCCAGTGATTTAAATTAACTTTTATTTATTATTATTTATTTTTTTTAATTCAGGCTGTAACCAAACACAATTTTGAAAAAGATGAGGGGTGTGAATACTTTCTTAAGGCACTCTGAAATAATGGGCGCATGGGCTGTGTTATGGTAAAACCTTTTTTAGAACAATCTGATTGACTACCATACTGTAGGAAGGGGCAGGAAGAAGGGGAAATGGACATCAAGCATGACAGAAATCAGGAAGCATACGCCTCTCAACAAAGGACTCTTATGTTGGGATGTTTAATGAGATGGTGTACTGTATGTCGAAATTGGTTGTCGTCCGGTTAGGGCTAGTGCTCTGTCTGTCGGCTGGAGATCACTACCTTATTGATATGTGGGTGGAACAGCAACAGTTTTATTTACATACTGCTATTTATAGCCAGATTGATGTCCCATTTCACTCCATAGCTCAGACAACTGTACTGTGAAAGACACGACTGGATTTTGAAATAGACGCTTTTTTTTATTGGCTTTTCTATTATATGTGTCAGGCTTTTGTCAGTCAAAGCCTCAGCCCTGGATATTCCAAAAATCAACCCCTGGATTTCAATACAAAAGATACACTCTGGTTAATCTTTCTAAAGACACCTTTAGAATGATTAGCCAGTCATCCATTTGTCTTGAACCAGAACTGCAGTGAAAAAGAGGCCATTAGAGCACAGTGTATATATATATACAGTGGGGAGAACAAGTATTTGATACACTGCCTATTTTTCAGGTTTTCCTACTTACAAAGCATGTAGAGGTCTGTCATTTTTATCATAGGCACACTTCAACTGTGAGAGACGGAATCTAAAACAAAAGTCCAGAAAATCACATTGTGTGATTTTTGAAAGTAATTAATTTGCATTTAGACGCCGTGGAGAACGTTCTGCTGCCTGCAACATCCTCCAGCATGACCGGTTTGGCAGTGGGTCAGTCATGGTGTGGGATGACATTTCTTTGCGGGGCAGCACAGCCCTCCATGTGCTCGCCAGAGGTAGCCAGAGGTAGCCTGATTGCCATTAGGTACCGATTTAAGTTCCTCAGACCCCTTGTGAGACCATATGCTGGTGTGGTTGGTCCTGGGTTCCTCCTACTGCAAGACAATGCTAGACCTCATGTGGCTGGAGTGTGTCAGCAGTTCCTGCAAGAGGAAGGCATTGATGCTATGGACTGGCCCGCCCGTTCCCCAGACCTGAATCCAATTGAGCACATCTGGGACATCATGTCTCGCTCCATCCAACAACAATGATGTTTCACCACAGACTGTCCAGGAGTTGGCGAATGCTTTAGTCCAGATCTGGGAGGAGATCCCTCAGGAGACCATCCGCCACCTCATCAGAAGCATGCCCAGGCGTTGTAGGGAGGTCATACAGGCACGTGGAGGCCACACACACTACTGAACCTCATTTTGACTTGTTTTAAGGACATTTTCCACTTTAATTTTGAGTGTGACTCCAAATCCAGACCTCCATGGGTTGATAAATTTGATTTCCATTGATAATTTTTGTGTGATTTTGTTGTCAGCTCATTCAACTATGTAAAGAAAAAAGTATTTCATAAGAATATTTCATTCATTCAGATCTAGGATGTGTTATTTTAGTGTTCCCTTTCTTTTTTTTGAGCAGTGTATATAAAGATATGGATGGCAACAATTTTTCACAATACAAGCTGGGTTTAGATACAAAGTATATATATATATATATATATATATATATATATATATATATATATATAGTCCCTGGCAGTTGCCGTGGCACCAGTTTGTAGATCCCGACGATGCAGAGCTGTCAGCCCTGCAGCTTCCTCTGATCTGGCCAGCCGTTGCCTATAGCAACAGCTGAGGTGGACTTTTTCCTCACACAGCGAATGGTGGGCCTGTTGCTATCCCAGTATAATATTGTGTTATTGGACTAATGCTTCCTCACCTGCTCTTTGTATCTAAACCCAGCTTGTATTGTGAAACATTGTTACCATCCATATCTGTCTCCATACCTGCACTTAAAGTCTTCTCATCCTCCTGGACCCCTCTGTAGCAGAGAAAGGCCTTCTCTTCCCCATGTTGTGTGTAATTTACACCCCCTCCATATTGTTGGCCACAGATAATAGGCCTTTGTCCTACCTACCGAGGCACAGCAGTGTCTGTGACTGAGGCCAGCACTATTCATCACCCCCCTTTTTGTTTAGAGGTGAAAGCTACCTCATACATCTGGCAACAATGATGTTATTGTGTAGCTCAAAACACTGTTTTGAATATATGACACACTGGTGCAGCTACACCATTTTATTTCACTGGATTATTTGTCATGATTTTATCGTTCATTAAAATCAGATACAATGTGTGTTCAAAAAGGTACTGTTTTGTTTCATTTTTATTTTATTTAACTAGGCAAGTCAGTTAAGAACAAATTCTTATTTACAATGACGGCCTACACCGGCCAAACCCAGACGACTCTGGGCCAATTCTGCGCCACCCTATGGGACTCCCAATCATGGGCGGTTGTGATACAGTTTTAAGAGACTGCTATTGTGGACCCTTAGCCATTTTAGTGCCATGACTGCCATAGAGTATTTAGTTCAGTCTTAAGGGGCCCACATCTGAGGTGGATCATGACTACCATCCTTTGTCTATTGTATCAGGCTTCAGAGTCACTAAGTCTTTCATCACTATATGTTTAACAGTGATTTCTGCAACTAACCCAGCAACTTGGCTTGGCAGAATGCTTCAGGTGACTGTCCGAAGCTCTCTGGATACTTGTCTGGAGAATGACTCCTGTCATGTGGTGGTTGAGTTTGTCTCTGACCCATTTCACTTCCTGGAAGAGACCCTATTGTAGCATTTCCCTTTTCCTTCCACTGTCTAGGCTTATCACGCATCATAGTAGGGATATCTTTATCAACTGACTTGGCCCACTGTTTAGTACTGTACTCATGAACTTGGTTTGTTGGTGGGAAATGTATTGAGAAACACTGCTCTTTATGAGTGACCATCAAGACAAAGCTTGCCATTGCATTAGTGCACGCTGCACAGCCAGGCACCTCCTAGGGTCTGACCTTTGTTGTTCACATTCAAGTTGGCATGTGAGTCCGTATAATGGAGGGATGGAGTGAGGGATGAATAAAGACATGAATTTCAACAGAAAGTCCTGTGATGAGAGATCGCTGTATGGCTGGCCCTGTTTGAAGTGTCATGCTGGAGTAGGTAAATAGGAGCGAGAGAGCTCAGTCGCTGGTAATCACCGGTTTTCATTATGAGGACGTTCTGTTCAAGCACAATTGTTAGTAGGAGGATGTGAATGTAGAGTATATTTTGCTCACCATTCATGCAATTCACCAAATACCACGAGATACCATTCATTATCTACATGTAAATCAAATCAGCGTTAATTTGTCGCGTCCACAGATTAGCTGATGTTAAAGCGGGTGCAGCGAAATGCTAATGTGTCTAACGGTGCAATACTATTACAAAAATACAAATACAAAAAAAAGAAATGAAGAAATAAGCCAGCCATGTCTAGTGAGTCATACTCCAGTTCACTTACCTCTGTAGAGGCCTGTTGGGCATGCATCTCTCACATTCCTGAGACAAAGACACAGAATGCGACAAGGCTTTTAGATAGTACGGTATAATTGAATTATTTGTCCTTAAATGGGTCTATGGTTGCGAGAGTACTCTAACTCTGCATAGTCAAGTCTCACAAACAAAATAAAACATGTGTGGTGAAATGGATGCCACGTGGCTTTGTTTGATGAGGCGTGTTAATGGTGAACTGTATTGAATGTAGCTCGTATTGAATTAAGTCTTTCCCTCACATGTAGTTGAGCTACATAGCTTCTTGGCCCAAGTTTGCACTTGGTTCAGTTCCATTGGTTCCAATAGGGACTGAATCAAGTGCAGAATAACTATTGTACATATGTACCTGTACCCATAAACTTCCAAGCATGAGAGTATTGAGTATCATACACAGTATTGACATGTTGCTTACTTCATACGAGTAATGGAGATATTGCTGAGTATTAAAAATAGTCTTGCAAATTGTATCAGTAATTGTGAGGAATTCCAGTCACTGTCCTATATATGTAATAATGGTACTTATTCATGTAGTATTGCATTATTTGAAAACATATTATAATTGTAGGGCACAGGTGAAGTAAACCTACTCTTTAAGTAACCATCCATGGTTCTCTCTTATCTCTTTCAGTCTCGAAGTGTGGACAAGCAGCACGCCGTCATCAACTATAACCCTGCTACAAATGAGCACCTGGTCAAGGACCTGGGCAGCCTCAATGGAGTGAGTATCCACGGGAGGGAGGGGCGGGGAAAAGTTGAAATGGTTTTCCTTTCTGTCTTTGGTACAAGGACTCCCCTCTCTTACTATACACAAAGACAATTATATCAAAAAGGCCCTATATGTTTCAGTATTCTATTAAGTAGTTCTAAGCCTGGCATCGTAGATAACCAGCTTAAGCAAGCACTCAATGGCACTTATCTCTTTTACATATGTAAGTTACTGCTAGCTAAAAGAAGCAGGTTTAATCTCTGTCCTATGAAGATAGTTTCTGCTTTTCTGTCCGCTGAAACGTAGGCTACTGTGCAGTAATAATGTAAATGCTGTGTCTTTGCTTGTTATGATTACATACATGCAACATGACAAATGCGGTCCAAAAGTGTTGCTTCCGTAGTAGGTGGAAACATTCCAAGTAGCTTTCACTGGACTGGATCGATCATGTCCAACTAGCACTGCGCTACAGTTAGGCTAAGGGCCTGTATCTAATTGTCTGTAACTACCTGGGGCGGCAGGCTGCCTAGTGGTTAGAGCGTTGGGCCCGTAACCGAAAGGTTGCTGGTTTGAATACCCGAGCCAACAAGGTGAAAAATGTGTTGATGTGACCTTGAGCAAGGCACTTCCCCCCCGAATTTGCTCCAGGGGTGCTGTACCACTATGACTGACCCTGTAAAACAACCTCTTTCACTGCACCCATCTGGTGTATGTGACAATAACAAATATCTATCATGCATCATGTGCATCATTACATCTCCAGTTGTTTTCTCTTTCTATGTGGTACAGTGGGCTTTGCCACTATGTTTCCCTGGCCTTAACCATACAGTTACTCATCTGTACTGGACTGAAATACCACTGACACTCTTGCTCTTGTGTTGATTGTTGAAGGTGCACAGTGTCTATCCCAGTACCTCATGGAGACTGTTGTCTTCATTCTTCATCCAGTATCTCCAATTTACAGTAACAACCAACTATGTTGTGTTCCCCTCTAGACCTTTGTGAATGACCTGAGGATCCCAGACCAAACCTACATCACCCTCAAACTGTCTGATGTCATTCGCTTCGGATATGATATCCTTTTTCCTCACGCATGTCATAAATGCATCATTCTTGTGCCATTTATGCATAATAACCTATATAAACATCAGCATTGGAATTTCATTGAAATGTTTGTCTGTGATGTGATTGGCTATTGCCTTAACCTAGTATTTACATTCCCATGTGTACATCCTAGAAAGGAGCCAACACAAAGTCCCAGAGGAGGCACTCAAGGTCAGCTTTCTATGCTAATGCTAACATCAACTATAATAAAACACTAAACCCTAACCTGGACTAGCTTTTTAGACAGTTCTAGTCTACCATCAATTCACTTTACTCTCTTTGGCAACTTGAGTTGTGTTGTGCCTCCTACTGTTTCAGCATGAGAAATACACCAGCCAGCTGCAGATGGGTCTGAAGGCCTCAGAGGGGAAGATGGCTGAGCACCTGGAGTCCAAGCTAGAGAAGACAGAAAGGAAATCTCTGTCTCAAGGTAAGTGTTAGTGAAGGCTTCAAACCTGTTTAAATGCTATTCCACCATATATTCCCTCTGTATATTTTTCTCTCTCAACAAAGCTCATCGCCTACTGGGGGGGGGGTCTAGGAACATGTAGTGCTCATATTGATGTAGTGCTCATATTGATATACCTGTTTGGATAGCTACATGCTTTGATATTATCTTTGAGCTCATGACAACTCTTGGAATTGGGTCACCATGCGACGTTAAACATGACCTTGGTTGCTTTCGCTTCATCATGCCACTGCTTAATGACACAGCTGTTTAACTTGGCAGAATATCCTAGATTGAATAGGTTTGATCATTCTGCTTATCAATTGTGACTCACTAATACCTGGAATGGTATGGTGTGTGAGGATCATGAGTATTTTAGCCTTGCTTTGCTCCTCTAAAGAAAATGAAAACGTCCCTGTCCTTTGACTATGATGTCAGCGTCAGCTCAACCTCTTTCAGTCAGAACATGTTCCCCTCCCCCTCTTTGTCACCCCCTCCCTCCCTCGCCCTCCATCCCTCTCTCTGCCACCCTCTCCCCCTCTGGCGGCTGCATTTGGTCACATAACGTCTCCATGGTGACAGCTTTAGCACCCATAGTCACAATTCAGCACTTACGGCCTGCTTGATATTTGCTCTATGTTACTCTATGTTATTCACACTGGCATACCCCCGTCAAGCTCTCTGCCAGAGGGGTCATTTCATCCAAGAAGCCATAAACATTACCTATTGACTAGTGGACGCTGATTCAACAGCTTTATCAGGATAGGCTGCGTTGTGCCCTCTCCTGCTGATGTGTTGTCCCTGAAAAACATTTTGCTTGCCCTGCGATGCTGTAATGACATACATATAAATGACTGGAATACTGCTGAATCCACACTCAAATCAACGCAGAGTTAATCTCCTTGTTTACGGCAGCCTCTGTGCTCAGATAAAACCCTGAATAAACACTGCCTAAAGGACTTCCACTGGATGGGTTGGACACACTGGATGAAATACTGTGTCATAAATAACACGCCTTATGCGTGTCTGATGTTAGCACTTGTCTTGATTAGCATCAAAAGTTATAAAAAGAAACCCTGAGTGGAAACATGGGTTGAATGATGATAGGGTATGTGAAATAAATCTGATACTGAAGAAAGAACAGATTCATAGGGTGTGATATCTAACATACTTTATCTTCATTTGGGTTTTCTACCAGTGCTCCCATAGTATCTAGCTTAGAGATGGATTCTAATCATTTTCCTGCAGTCTGATGATTTTATGTATTCTAGTGGGGTAAAGACAAACCTTGAATATTCTTCCTCTAAACTCCCAGTGGACCAATAGTAGATGGATGACTGCTGCAGTTCCGAAAAATTACTCCTCTCTCATTTGGCTGTGTGTGTGTGCTTGCGTACGTGTGCGTGCGTGTTTGTGTGTTTCCGTGCATTTTCAGAGGCTCCAACCTCCCGACCCACCCCATTATATGGCCAGCCCTCGTGGTGGGGGGAGGAGGATGCGGCCGGCAAAGGACAGCACAGGCCAGAGGAGGGTCACCCAGGTCGGTCCCACGTTACTAGAGGTCCTTTCCCTCAAATACTCTTAAAACTTTGGAAATTTCAAGTGAAAATGTTTCCAGTTCCTTTTTAGGGAATAGAGATGAACAAAACATGGTTTGTGGTTGTCCTTTAATTTGCTTGTTGGTGCTAATTGGTGCTTTATCCGTTTCCAGAGATTCCAAAGGAAGGTTCAGGCTTAGATCCAGAGGTGAATGGCTCCCTGTTAGAGTACAGAGACAATCAGGGCAAGTCCATCTTCCCCTACCACCGGGAGCCTAGCTACTTTGAGATCCCTACCAAGGAGTTCCAGCTGCATCCCAAGTCCCTGGGGGCAGAGCTCCATGAGATCCCCACCAAGGACACAGACACGCCCTCTGCACAAGCCCCTCCCACCCCCACCACACCCAGTCCCCCTGTGGTGCAGAGCCACGCCTCCTTCACCATAGAGTTTGATGACTGCACGCCAGGCAAGATCAAGATCAGGGACCACGTGACCAAGTTCTCCTCGCGCCAGAGGAAGCAGCAGCAGCAGGCATCCGGGAAAACTCTGGCCACCACACCCACTGAGGTGATGTCAGCTGAGTGCAAGGTGGTAGATTGGTTGGTGCACAGTGATGTCAGAATGATGAGGAGACGTCCCACGTGTGACGATGTTTACAGTGTCAAGAGTGACCAGGCCGTCAACATCAAAAGCCTCAAAGGTCAGAAGGGTACTTTTAGATAAATCTTTTATAGAAATCTGTAAGGGGTTGGTTATTTGTTCCCTGTCCCTTATTTGCGGTTTGAATGGTTCTGTTTCTAGGACACCACCATGACGATGGGACCCAGAGTGATTCTGAGGACCCGGTCTTAGGGAAAGGGAAGCGAAGCAAGTCACACCACCGGGTCCAGTCGCAACATTCGATCCAGTCAAAGGGTTCCCTGTCTGAGCTGTCGGAACCGTCACAACAGACAGTGCTGTCATACCAATTAGTCAAGTCACAACACACACAGCAGACAGTCCAGTCACACCAATTGATCCAGTCTGAGCAGTCAGTTATGTCAGTCCAGTCACACCAGACAGTCCTGTCAGTTCCGTCGCAGCAGTCAGTTTCGTCACAAAGGTTACTTCAGCCTCAGTTTTCCCCTCTCAAACTGACCCCAGTTTCTCCTGTGGCCCCTGAGAGGCCCCTGTCTCAAAGCCCGCCTGAGGCTCGCTCCCCCACCATGGGTCCCTCTAAGCCCGGCCCCCAGGAGCCCCTCACCCAGCAAGCCTTCATTATAGAGTTCTTCGACGACAACCCGCGCAAGAAACGCTCGCAATCCTTCACGGCCAATCCTGCCCACGCAGACTCTTACTCAGCCCTCAAGGCCAAGCTGGAGCGGAGGAAGGGTGGAGAGAGGCCAAACTCCATGCACGGCCACATCCCTCCCACCCAACAGGTGACTGTTCCTCTGAAGAGTCAGGGCCACGGCGGGTCCCAGAGGTCTAGCTCCCTGAAGAGAGAGAAGACGGAGGAGCCCCTGAGTGGAGGCAGTGCCTCCTCTTCCTCCGGTTCTGGGCCTTCCTCTCGCACCTCCTCTGGCATCACCATCAAGCCGTTTGGCAGTGTGGGGAAGAAGACCAAGCTAGCCCAGGAGTTTGCAGCAGAGTTCCTGATGAAAGATACAGTCCACAGAGCCTTGTCTCCCACCAGGGATAAGACGTCTCCTCCTCCCATGTCCGCTCCCCCGGTGATGGTGATGTCACCCTCTCGCACCCACATTCCGTCCCCCTTAGACCCCCCTTCCTCCGTCTCCTATCCCTCCACCCCCTTGCAACCCACTGCGCCACGTTCCTACTCTCCAACTCCTGCCCCTCATTCCCCAGTCCTAGCCATCTCCCACTCCCCCTACCGCAGCCCTGTCCAGACTGCCTCCCCAGCCCACTCCTTGCCCCCTCAGATGCCCCTGGGTCTGGGGTTGCGTGGGGTGGACCCTAAAGCCTCCAGGGTGGTGAGAAATGAGGAAGAGGACAGTCTGAGTGATGCCGGCACATACACTATCGAAACAGAGTCCCAGGACAAAGAGGTGGAGGAGGCACGCAACATGATCGACCAGGTGAGATTGTAGTAGCCAGAGGGTACTCATTCTTCATTTTTAAAGTCTCTGCCACCACCATTATATTTTGGGGTTGATGGTGGATCTTTTCACATGAGTGTAATTATTGTATGGTAGCTTTTTGGATTCTGACATTAAATGCTATGATTCTAACAAGTGGTATAATTCTACAATAAACCATATAATGCCTTGATGACAATACCTTGACGGACGCATGCTTTGAACATCCTCCCCCTACCCAGTACCCCCTCCCAACCCAGCCTTCCTTCTTCCCCTTGCAAAGTCCCATTGTCCAATCTCTTCTCCTACCCACTTCATGCATGCTCTGTCCCTCCCTGACAGGTGTTTGGGGTTCTCGACTCACCAGAGTACAGTGGTGCCGGAGTGTATAGACCCATCATTAATGATGGCAAAGACGAGCTGGCAATGCTCCGGCCTAGGGACGATAGTACTGTGGATCAAATGGCAGCAGTTTCTATGCATGGCTTTAACCCAGCCACCCTCAGTGGGGCCCCCTCAGGCCCCATCCAGGTAACATTACCGTCCTACGCTACTGGAGAAATTAGGGATCTAAAACATTTGCATGTTCCACCCCAAACTTATGCACGTTAATTATTTGTCCTGCCTTGATACTCCCTTTGGCTTCTACAGTGCCTCTCCTTGCAATGGAAGGAGATTGAAATTATAGTTATCCTTCAACATTGTGCTCTGTGTAGTTGTATGTGGGTGGCAGGGTAGCCTAGGGGTTAGAGCGTTGGACTAGTAACTGGAAGGTTGCAAGTTCAAATCCCAGAGCTGACAAGGTACAAATCTGTCGTTCTGCCCTTGAACAGGCAGTTAACCCACTGTTCCTAGGCCATCATTGAAAATAATAATTTGTTCTTAACTGACTTGCCTAGTTAAATAAAGGTAAAATTTTAAAAATGCAACCCCTTATCGTTTCCTCCACTGTTTCAGGTGCAGTCTGCTAACAATGCAGCACAGGAGGAGGGGCCTAAGTGGGTTTCTCGCTGGGCCAGTCTGGCAGACAGCTCTACTCCACCTCAAGGGGAATTTGCAGAGGGAGGTGAGATATCTGCAACCACTGACCGCTCTGCTCAGAACTTACGTGAGAAAACAGAAAAAAGCATGAATTAAAATGTTTCTCTTTCCTAGATGTGCAGTTGATACCTAGCCACAGCATGGATAACTCTGAGTTAGAGGGTAGCCAGAGTTGTAGGACCAGGAGGCTGCTTCCCCAGGTTCCACCTGGAGACAGAGACAAGCCAGAGAGCCTCAACCCCAGCATCCTGATCTACCCAGGTCCTGAACCCACCCTGGAGAGGAGTAGTGGTACACCCCGGCATCAGGACAACACTCAGAGTCTTTGTGTCCAGGAGGATGTAGACCCAGACAGCCTGAGTGACGCCAGCCGCTCTGACGATGGCTCTTTGCTGGAGAGGACCAGGAAGAGCCAGGGGAGGAAGAGTGGCGCTACCTCGCCCGGGGATACTGGACCTCAGTATAAGGGTCAAGATAAGCTGTCTCCGACTCAGTCTACCAAGTCCACCTCCTTTTACATTGGGTCTGAGGATGGCAGCTCAGGCAAGCCGGACCTGGCCCGAAGCCCTATTCTGTCTCAGGGGCCTGAGAGGGGGCGAGACACCCCTGCCAAAACCTCCCCCACCACCATCCTCATCAGGCACCTGAGCAGCCACGAGCCCCGGAGGTCGGGCGTAAAGCCTAACAACTCAGCCCCCAACCTCCACTCCCAGCAGGACAAAGACTCTAAAGACCCCAGTAAAGACATCCTGGGGTCCTCCTCGTTCGTCAGGCAGGAGAGTTTCACCAAGGAGCGACCCAGTGATGATGTCCAGATCAAGAGGCTCCCACACATCTCCAGTCACCCCACCTTGAGAGACATGGAGCAGAGAGAGACGACCCAGGACCCACAGCCCTTCCTCAGGGAAGAAGCAGACGCTGTTCTCTCCTCTCTGGAGGTCACGTTCCCTTCCTCAGGCTCCGGACGCAGCTCTAAGAGAGGAGGCTCCTCCAGTCACATGGACGACTCTCTGTCTGGGGAATCAGATGTGGATACAGCCAGCACCGTCAGCCTGGTCAGCAACAAGAACACCCCTGTCACCACAGGCCCTAAGAAGAGGATGACCGTCGGTGGCTTCCAGAAGGAGAGATCTTCCTCCAGTCAATCTGTCCAGGGGAAGGGCCACCGCCAGCCCACGGCCCGCGAGCGTCTGTCAGAGAAACGCCGCAGCCACGTGGCAGCCAGTGATAACTCCAGCAGCAAGGCCGAGCAGGCCAAGCGCTTCCAGATGCGGCGCAGCGTGGGGAACCGTGGCTCCCTGGACCTATCAGAGGGCCAGCAGGGTTCTGGTCAGCACTGGCCTGACACTGCCTCTGACCATGACACCGGTCCCCGCCCCACCAGCCGTAAGAAGAAGCTCATAGCGCCCCTACAGAAAGAGGACAATGGGAAGACCGCCAAGAGTGCAGCACAGCAGGCACTGATCCGCTCCAACAGCCTGTCAGCACCAAGGCCCACACGGGCATCCATGCTGCGCAGGGCACGTCTGGGAGAGACTTCTGACAACGAGGGAACTGAGACAGACCGGGGGTCCCAGAACTCAGACCACATTGGTGCCTCTAGCAAGGTGTCTGCTGATGGGAAGAAGCTCCTCTCCAGACTGGACATCTTGGCCATGCCAAGGAAGAGAACAGGCTCCTTCACTACGCCTAGTGACAACGAGTCCTCCACTACGACCCCTACAACCCGGCCTGGCTTCTCCAACAGGAGTGCAGAATCAACTGGGCCTATCAGAAAGACATCAGTGGGTGAAGCAGGGGCCAAGCAGGGGGCCACAAGAGGGGTCGGAGCCCCCGTGAAGCAGCTCCTCACCCGCACACGCTCCAACGGGGCTAAATACTCCAGCACAACCAGTGAGTATTATAGTCACAGTTCCCATCAAGTAACTTGCTCAAAGCACTGCAGAGAACACATTTTCTATCCTGAACTGTAAATCATGATTTAAAGGTAATATACTCTGTCATCAGATTATTGAAACAGAGCCTGACACTGAGTTGAAGTGACCTTTTCCACCCTTCAAAGTGAATGTGACTATTTGTCCTTGGTGAGATGCATGCGGGTATGCTGTATTGTGGCTTGTCCTATAGGAACTCAGTGTATTCGCTACGAAGCAGTGTGATGATGCCCTCTGTTGCCTGCTGCCGTTTCCATAGAAACATAGCTCCTGACCGTACATCATCACACAGCTATTTTTTGATGTGCATGTAAATGATTGTTAAACAGATTTGGACCCATATTATGCATACAGTGCATTCTGAAACTATTCAGACCACTTCAATTAATCCACATTTTGTTACTTATAGCCTTATCCTAAAATAGGTAAATATTTTTTTCCCTCAATTTACACACAATACCCGATAATGACAAAGTGAAAAACATTTTTTATATATATATATATATATATATATATATATATATATATATATATATATATATATATATATATATATATATATATATATATACACTGCTCAAAAACATAAAGGGAACACTTAAACAACACAATGTAACTCCAAGTCAATCACACTTCTGTGAAGTCAAACTGTCCACTTAGGAAGCAACACTGATTGACAATAAATTTCACATGCTGTTGTGCAAATGGAATAGACAACAGGTGGAAATTATAGGCTATTAGCAAGACACCCCCAATAAAGGAGTGGTTCTGCAGGTGATAACCACAGACCACTTCTCAGTTCCTATGCTTCCTGGCTGATGTTTTGGTCACTTGAATGCTGGCGGTGCTTTCACTCTAGTGGCAGCATGAGACGGAGTCTACAAACCACACAAGTGGCTCAGGTAGTGCAGCTCATCCAGGATGGCACATCAATACGAGCTGTGGCAAGAAGGTTTGCTGTGTCTGTCAGCGTAGTGTCCAGAGCGTGGAGGCGCTACCAGGAGACAGGCCAGTACATCAGGAGCCGTGGAGGAGGCGGTAGGAGGGCAACAACCCAGCAGCAGGACCGCTACCTCCGCCTTTGTGCAAGGAGGAGCAGGAGGAGCACTGCTAGAGCCCTGCAAAATTACCTCCAGCAGGCCACAAATGTGCATGTGTCTGCTCAAACGGTCAGAAACAGACTCCATGAGGGTGGTATGAGGGCCCGACGTCCACAGGTGGAGGTTGTGCTTTCAGCCCAACACCGTGCAGGACGTTTTTAATTTGCCAGAGAACACCAAGATTGGCAAATTCGCCACTGGCGCCCTGTGCTCTTCACAGATGAAAGCAGGTTCACACTGAGCACATGTGACAGACGTGACAGACTGGAGACGCCTTGGAGAATGTTCTAATGCCTGCAACATCCTCCAGCATGACCGGTTTGGTGGTCGGTCAGTCCTGGTGTGGGGTGGCATTTCTTTGGGGTGCCGCACAGCCCTCCATGTGCTCGCCAGAGATAGCCTGACTGCCATTAGGTACCGAGATGAGATCCTCAGACACCTTGTGAGACCATATGCTGGTGCCGTTGGCCCTGGGTTCCTCCTAATGCAAGACAATGCTAGACCTCATGTGGCTGGAGTGTATCAGCAGTTCCTGCAAGAGGAAGGCATTGATGCTATGGACTGGCCCGCCAGTTCCCCAGACCTGAATCCAATTGAGCACATCTGGGACATCATGTCTCACTCCATCCACCAACGCCACGTTGCACCACAGACTGCCCAGGAGTTGGCGGATGCTTTAGTCCAGGTCTGGGAGGAGATCCCTCAGGAGACCATCCGCCACCTCATCAGGAGCATGCCCAGGCTTTGTAGGGAGGTCATACACACTACTGAGCCTCATTTTGACTTGTTTTAAGGACATTACATCAAAGTTGGATCAGCCTGTAGTGTGGTTTTCCACTTTAATTTTGAGTGTGACTCCAAATCCAGACATAAATTTGATTTCCATTGATAATTTTTGTGTGATTTTGTTGTCAGCACATTCAACTATGTAAAGAAAAAAGTATTTAATAAGAATATTTCATTCATTCAGATCTAGGATGTGTTATTTTAGTGTTCCCTTCGTTTTTTTGAGCAGTGTATTTTTTTTGCACATTTACTAAAAATAGAAAACAGAAATACCTCATTGACATAAGTCTTAATGTCTTAAAAAATATATAAATATTAGGAGGAGCAATGTCGGAGTGGCATTGACTAAAATACAGTAGAATAGAATACAGTACATATGAAATGAGTAAAGCAGTATGTAAACATTATTAAAGTGACCAGTGATTCCATGTTATGTATACAGGGCAGTACCCTCTAAGGTGCAGTGTTGAGTAACCGGGTGGTCGCTCCGAGACAGGATTATGTCGATTCACAGATCTGGGGAAGGGTACCAAAACATTTCTGCAGCATTAAAGGTCCCCAAGAACACAGTGGCCTCCATCATTCTTAAATGGATGAGATTTGGAACCACTAAGACTCTTCCTAGAATTGGCCGCCCGGCCAAACTGGGCAATCGGGGGAAAAGGGCCTTGGTCAGGGAGGTGACCAAGAACCTGATGGTCACTCTGTGGAGATGGCAGAACCTTCCAGAAGGACAACCATCACTGCAGCACTCCACCAATCAGGCCCGTATGGCATAGCTGCCAGACAGAAGCCACTCCTCAGTAAAAGAAAAAACAGCCTGCTTGGAGTTTGCCAAAAGGAACCTAAAGGACTCTGAGACAATGAGAAACAAGATTCTCTGGTCTGATAAAAACAAATTGAACTCTTTGGCCAGAATGCCAAGGGTCACATCTGGAAGAAACCTGGCATCATCCCTACGGTGAAGCATGGTGGTGGCAGCATCATGCTGTGGGGATGTTTTTCAGTGGCAAGGACTGGGAGACGAGTCAGGATCGAGGGAAAGATGAATAGAGCAATGTACAGAGAGATCCTGGATGAAAACCTGCTCCAGAGCACTCAGGTCCTCAGACTGGTGTGAAGGTTCACCTTCCAACAAGACAACGACCCTAAGCACACAGCCAAGATAACAAAGGAGTGGCTTCAGGACAAGTCTCTGATTGTTCTTGAGTGGCCCAGCCAGAGCCTGAACTTGAACTCAATCGAACATCTCTGGAGTGATCTGAAAATAACTGTGCAGCGACGCTCCCCATCCAACCTGACAGAGCTTGAGAGGATCTACAGAGAAGAAATGGTAGAAACTCCCCAAATACAGGTGTGCCAAGCTTGTAGCATCATACCCAAGAAGACTCAAAGTTGTAATCACTGCCAAAAGTGCTTCAACAAAGTACTGAGTAAAAGGTCTGAATACTTTTCAAATGCACTGTAGATGGTGTATTACGTACTTATGTTTCAGTATCAATATTGTGGAGTAATCCCAAGGGTCTGGCAATGAATAATGTTGTTAATGTGAATGACTAGTCTACTGTTACGATCTTCCTATCTGAGAATTTTTTTAGAGTGTACTATTTTATTTTTTCTGGGAGGAATAATCCTGTAATTTAATGAGGTTGGTCAAATGAACTCTGCTGTTTTCTGGTAGGTTCCCGTCGAAGGCAGAAAGGTTCAGACTATACCTCCACATCTGAGGAGGAATATGAGGCCAGCTCTGGAACCCCCAAACACAAACGCTCCTCCCACACGTCTGCTGCCACACAGACCCCCCGGGCTCAGAAGGAGAAGGCTGCAGTAGCAGCAGTCGCTCGGTCCAAGTCCGGCTCACTGGAGACTGAGGAGGACGAAGTCCAGAATGAGACTGACCACTACCAGAACTGGACCACACACAGCGCCGAGATAGCAAAGTAGGGTGACATAATGGCACTAACTATGGGTTGACTGTGTATCACCTGAAACCACTTACCGAGCCTCATGATTGAAAGCTGTGGAACATGCATTCTGTACGTATGTATTTTTTAAATGGCCGTGACTTGTGTTTGTGTCTTCCCAGGCTCAGTCAGGACTTGGCCAAGGACCTTGCCATTCTGGCCCGTGAGATCCATGAAGTGGCGGGTGACGGGGAATCCCAGAGTTCCTCTGGAATGGGCACAAACCCCTCCCCAAGCTCGGCACCCAACACACCCGGGCCCGCCTCCACCATCCCCATCTCTAGCCGGGAAGAGGTGTGCCCGCCCACTACCCATAATGCACTTCAAATATGCCCTTCTGGCCTGTACCTCACATTATTTCCATCCTGTTGTAATGTTCCAATGCATAATACAATGGCACTGCAGCCTATGGGATTTTTTTTTTTTAAACCAATGTGCCACTAAATATTTTACATCAATATTCTGTACAGGCTCAGTGACAAGTGCAAAGGATCCCTTATCATGTCTTAGATTCTCATGAGCATGTCTCTGTTCTCTACTGTACAGAGGCCATATACATCTTTGCGAGGGGTCCTCCCATCTCAGGTGCACACCTCAGATACTTTAGACAGTCTCTCTCTCTGTCTCTCGCTGTCCTGCAACGGTTTCTATTTCTTTCCCTTCACCTCCGTGCTCTCACACAAGTCATGCTATCATCACTAATCCAAACACTGGTATTTTGTTGGATTGTCAAGCTACAGATTCTTATATTTTATGACACTGGGATGTTCTATGTTTCTAAGGACCTTCTATGGTGACAGCTTTTCAGGAACATAAAACCTGCCTGCCACTGTCTCACTACAGACTTTCACTGCAACTCTCAATGTAACAGGCACATTTTCACATTTCACTAATGTAACTTTGTTCCGGCTTGTATCCCAGCAAAACTAAAATTCACTGCTCACAGTTCAACTGCTCTCACCCCTGCATGTTGCCTTGGAGCATGTGATCACAAAGCACTAGTCACTCTGGTTGATTTTTCTCTAGGACAGTAAAACAAAGATATTCTTACTTCTTATTCTCGCTGTGCCCTTGAAGTACAGTAGAAGGCCTTGAGGCACTGACTCCCTCAGTAGTCATGGTCATGTCAGTTGTTCAGAAAGGGCGGACCATGCACTGATTCTATTCTCTTTCCAGCTGGTCCAACATATCCCTGAAGCCAGCTTAAACTACCAGAAGGTTCTACTATCGCCAGGTTCTACCGCTGTCATGGACCTGGATCCTAACATGAATGACCAAGACCCAAGCTCTAAGCCACGGTGGAACCGTGAAGAGGTCACTTTCCTGTTAACACTTGTTTGTCCCTTTTAGAATAGTACTTTCACTACCTATCAATGATTTGGAAACCTAGGAATATAACAAATAGCAAAGCTGGCTCATGCATAAACAAACTGGCCCTCAGGCTACACAAAAGGATCTGTTGCAGTTAGTTTTGGTCTGCTGGGAATTAGACTAAAGTATATTTAGGAGGGTGAAACTACTTTGGGAATACTTGAGTGTTTGACGTCCGCCATTTTCTCCCTCCAGGTGATTTTGGACAATCTGATGTTGAACCCTGTTTCTCAGCTCTCTCAGGCCATTCGGGAGAACACAGAACAGCTGGCTGAGAAAATGAAGTAAGGGAACTTGATGTACCTCAGAGCTCTCACCTTGTGTTTCTGTTAAATAGAAAAGAGCTAATCCATTATTTCATCTCTGCTTGGCTCAGTTAGATTATACTTAGTCTTTTTTCCATCAGGGTTTTATTCCACAATAAGACTGAGGCCTGGGAGGAGATTGAAGCGAAGATCAATGCTGAAAACGAAGTACCCATCCTAAAAACATCAAATAAGGTACAACATTTGCCAGCCACACATCTTACATTGGTAGACATTTTGGTGTATAATTGAGGTCATCATATATGGGGAAATGTTTAATTGTCATCATTTTAATTCTACTCTCACAGGAAATCTCCTCCATCCTGAATGAGCTGAGAAGAGTACAGAAACAACTAGAAAGTAAGAGTTACACATGGCTTGTTTTTTTGTTTGTTATAATCTTCCTAAAATGGATTGGGAGTGTAATGTTGAATTGCTTGTCCTGAACGGCCTCATATCTGCATAACATATTCAGAACATCTAAATAAAGCTGAAAGCTTATGATCCAGTTAGCCAATGAAATTGAATAGAACACTGAATGTTACTTTGGTTCTGTAGTGATCAACAGCATTGTGGAACCTGGTGGAGCTGGCATTGGGAAACCTAAGGTGGCAGTGGTGGCTGCTGCTACTTCTGCTGGACAGGCCACCAGGTCCCCCTTACGGCAGAAGAAAGCCCCAAGTAAGCCCACTGGGCCTGGAGACAGACAGCGTGGGGCCAGCCCCTCTACCAGCCCCACCACCTCCAAACACAACACCAACGAAAGCACCAAGAGGTCCACTCGAGGACACAAAGGGGCAAACGTTGTGGCCTGATCAGTGATCCCAGGGCTCTGCAGCATCTCTTGATGGTTATAATATAAAACCATCATGACACAGTATACTGTACATGGGTTTTGACTGGTAAAGGTGTAACTGAGTAGCGCTGTTTAGAATTGCTTCTTCCACATTGCACAAGCTCAAGTAAAAGTAGGCAAAGCTGGGTAAAAGAAGTGGTAACTTGTTGCTTGCTTTAAATAGTGGATTGTGGACAAAATCATGTCCATATGCCTTGTCTACTCTACTCTACTATGTGCGATGTGTGGTTGCCCAGTACTGTAGGCTTGGCCTAGTCTGGGTACCAGTCTTTTCAGCTAACATGCAGCTCTTAGCCACTCCTGTCATTTGGCAAATGATATGACTGGCAAGGAGTGGAATGTTATAGCTGATCAGACAGCAACCATGCTAGGTTTGGCAAGATGACCAAGATAAGACAGGCTACATCCTTGCCCATTCTTTGTTACCATAGTGATGATAATCATAATAAAAAAACACTACTAGTTGTCCATGAGAACATGTGCTGGACTGCTTCAATATTATGGCAGAATTAGAGTTATGTGCTTGTCTTGTAAAATATGATTAATTAAATGTTCCTGAGCGACTGGGACATTTTACTGCCTGGCAAAAAGCTACTGCTGAATGAACGGACCACCACTCTTACTTTTTTAAAAGTTGATTGTCTGATCGTGAAAATTCTGAAGATGTGTTCTATATGAATGTTGTGTGTAGAGAATGTTAGGATAGTGTATCAGAATGTTTGAGATTCCAAATAAATACAGTATACAATAAACAGCATCAGAGGGAGGGGAAAAACATACTTGGCAAAATATTTTCATATGCTGTCATTTTGAATGAATGAATTTGTCCATTTTGTCATTCTCTACCAAGCTTTGGATGACGCTGTATCAATGATGAAGCTTTATGGTTGTGATTTCATGTTATTGGCAGTGGCACTATATTTCTGTCAGGGTAGTCGATAGTATGGTACTGATGTAGCTTCTTCTGGTCTGTCTGAAGGAGAGAACGCTTAAGGATTCAAGAGTGAAGCGATTAATTAACCTAGATGCTTCAAATGAGTAAATTGCCCCAAATTGACTGTATCGTGGTGTGCTAGCTTTGTAAAAGGTAGAATGGAGCAGTTCTTTATTGTCCCCTGTATGTGTGTGTGTCACAGGAGGTTGGTGGCACCTTAATTGGGGAGGACGGGCTAGTGGTAATGGCTGGAGCAGAATCAGAGGAATGGTATTCCATTTGCTCCGTTCCGTTATCATCAGCCGTCCTCCCCTGGTGTGTGTGCACTAAGAGCACTTGTGAGTTCTGTATCTGTTGTGTGCTGAGCCAATGTCACAGTTTATTCCCGCCGTCTACCAAGGCAGCTGGGATAGGTGGGAATGTGTGCGAAGAATGCTTTATAGATGTAAGTTAAAGAATAAGAACTGACAAAAAAATATTTTGTGAAAGTGCATGTGTACCATAATTATGTAGTTTAGTTGGGTTCAGGCTAGTTCACCAAATGTGCACTTTTTCATTGAGATACACCTCATAACCCATGGGTGGAACTGAAAATAAAGCAGTACCTTTAATTAAGCAGTAAATACAATGACTTGTGGCTGAAATGTAGATTTCACAATGTTTTAACTTTCAAGGGCAGGCTGTTTTAGGGTAGTGCTTATCAGTTTGATTTCTGTCAAGTACTTAAGCCTACAACAGACCATATCTATGCTAAAAGCAAAGCTTTTTTTAACAATCATTAGTGCCATGGTGTTCACTGACCTTGAAGCCATTGAGAATGTATGGATTTGTCATCTACCCAGAACAGACATCTGACTATCGCGCTGATTGTCACTTCTGCTGCTAAGGGTGATGTCAGCATTGAGCTACTTGCTTCTAAATATACATTTTGTTACAATGCATGCAACTCAAGTATAAGCTGTATTAAAAATTGTTTTAAAAAATTACTGCAAAGTGCAAACCAAACTTTATGTGAATATTTGTCAGGTATATGTCAAAAGTTTTTTTTTCTTTCTATGACTGAGGTTATGGTCAGACTGAAGGCTACAATGTTGTTTC
The DNA here is from genome assembly GCF_021184085.1 of Oncorhynchus gorbuscha. NCBI lineage: Eukaryota > Metazoa > Chordata > Actinopteri > Salmoniformes > Salmonidae > Oncorhynchus > Oncorhynchus gorbuscha. The sequence continues at coordinate 56,041,177 of NC_060186.1, forward strand.
TAAATTAAACGGTTATGTTCTTCCAGATTTATTTAATTATTTTTGTTGTACTGAATATATTTATAGATGTCATGGACCAGTTTGTTCATCACCATGAACATTGATTTGTACCATCATATAATTTGTAATAAACTGATTTCAGTCATAAATGTATTTTATTCCAGATGTTATATTCAACAAAAAGTTGATGACATACAGAACAATTACACTAGTACACTACATCACATTGTTAGTAGACGGTACATTTTGGGAGGCAATTTGTCTAATGTTCCAGCTTAAAGTGAATGCAACAGTGCTATTGGTCTGGGTTTTCCAAGACTAGCATTGTGGGTAGGCCTACACTTTGGGAAGGACTTGGGAACAAAAGGTCAAATCTTAGATTTTTCTTGTTCTGATGGGAGGCATTGCAACAGAACTGTTCAAATAGACTAAACCTTCTTGGGTCATGGGCATCACATCACACTGTGGATTACAGATGTCTTGGGCCAGTCCCACAAGTCTCAATCTCTGCTACTGTATTTGACAATAGCTGTCCAATGATTCCCAACCAAACAGAAATGTAGCAGTTTTGTCAATGATGTTATTAATTGATAGCCTAATATTGCCTCGGGTGTACAAAGCATGGGGCGAAAGGTAGCCTACCAGTTAAAGGAGAGCCTCCAGCCGGAGGGTTGCCAGTTCGAATCCTGGGTTTGATGGAAAATATCAGGTGGTAAGTAAACTGGCAACCGGAAGGTTGTTGGTATTAAATCCTAGATGCCATTGCCTGCCGTTGTGCCCTTGAGCAAGGCACTTAAACCTCCCACAACAACTGCTCCACTAGTGCCCAATGGCAGCCCCCTGCTCCAACCTGTGTATGTATGTGTTTTTCAGAGGAGTTGAGTAAAAGCAGAAGTCGAATTTCAATCGTGTCTTGTGTACAATTGATGAAAAAAAGCTCTTAAAAGTAGACTTAGTGAAATTCCTTGTCAGAAGCAGCACAGGCGAAAATGGGCGCGTTCAAGCAGATCACTTTTGTCAAGTTGGTTGGTAACTGTCGTTGGTCACCACCTTCCAAAGTGTGTTGCATTACGGGGATGAACATTTTCCGATTTTTGCCTACATGAACTTCAAAAACTGTGATTAATGGTCATGAAGTTTCTGCACTTGCTCTTTACCAACTTCATCCTACAGCCATCACCTGCATCGTGGTTTTATAATCAACCACTTTTTTTCTTCTCACGCTCGTGTTAAAGACATCACTGAAATCAAGTTTGACGCGATTCATGTCTACAGCGGATATATACAAATGAACGTGATGTTTGAGGCTCTCACTGATCGTACAATGTAGACACATCATTTCAGTTCGACTGTGATATGGGAGTTGGAGACATTATTTTGATATTTATAAACAATGGCAACACTGCCATGTTGATCTGAGCTTTTGGAAAACCCTATTAGTGTCCGAAGATGCACCTTAAACGAGTCCACAGTCGGTTGCGTCAGCATTACCACTGAAAAAGCACCCATTGAGAGGAAAGTGCAACACTTCGAAATCTGTGCATCATCGCGTGGGTTTTCGTCACGGTAGCCAGGGCACCAAAACAGCAGAGAAGTTGAGCCTTGAGTTTCCACGCGTTTAGTTGCGGAAATGGTTAATTTTCTGAATCATAATCTACCAAAGTTAGTGACACCAGTACAGTAGGTGGCAGTAATGCGCAATTAACATTTATACTTGTTAGCCAACCACACCACAGAATGAATTGTGTTGCCTGCTTTCGCATATGTACTAGCAAGCTTTATTAGCTAGCTTTAGAAGGCTTCCCTTTGTTTTTGGTTAAAAGTAACCGGCTTTGAGGGGCTTTAATGTTCCGTGAAGCTCATTTAAAGACCATCGGTAAAGCGGGAACCAGCTGGTAAGTGATGTTGATTCATGGCTAGCATAGCACCCCTGCCTAACCCCTGTATTTTGATGAAACGACAGTGCCAACGTTAATCGGTTAACGTTACCTAGCTAAATATCAGATGTTGGCATTGTCAGCTAAATGGATCACTAACGTGTGACTGCCCGAATTGCGTTCTCGGCCTAGATTTAGCTCAAAGTTACCTAGCTTTTCTTTTGCGATTTAGCCAACAATACTAGCTAACGCGTTAGCTTTTAAAATGAGGCCAGATCTCCATGGATTGTGCCTGGGCCGTCTAGCACAAGTCTTGCATGCAAGTTAAGCTAATAGCTAGCTGGCACATACACGGGAACACCTTCCATTACAGATCATAAGATGCTAGGGGCGTATTAATTACGCCTTGTAACTAAAGTTAAGTATCAGAGCAAACGGAACGAGGCAACAACACATTTACCCAATAGAAACTGGTTTTCGTTACGTTAGATTATGCTGCACAATGCATACAGCCCTGCTCTCGTGGGACAGTTTCAGATTGACACTTAATAGGATACACACTAGGCTGTACACAAACAAGTGGATTGTATAAAGAGGTTGACTGGGTTAGAGTTCAGAATGCCACATTGACAACTTAATGCAGATTAAGCAATAATCCAGATAGTAGGGTTGTATTGGACACAGGCAGGACCACATGTGGAAGGGTTGCAGGATAATAGTTTACTAGGGAAAAACAAGGAGGTAACACGTTAACATACAAGCACAGACAAGTGCAAAAAGCAGAATAAACCGAAGTGTATCAAACAAACTGAGGATCTTACATACTGGACTTGCAGGAAATTGTACAAAATATGGCAGCAGCATATACACTTTGACAAACTCCAAGGATCTTAATGTTAACACATTTACAAATGTGCCAATAATGGAAAGTACAGCCACACACACATGGAAGAAAAAAATAGGATGTCCACCTCATACATTCACCAACAGGAACAAGCAAGTTTGGGGGGAACACTATTGCTTAAATAGACATGGGTGCTAATGAGCAGAGTGGAGACAGTTGTGGTGGAGCGTGGCCAGGGGGGAAAGGCGTGGCAAGAGGTTATGGATGAGGACATGAGCCTTCACAACACACACACATTAAATTCTTCACTGTTTGTTACACACTCGTACCTTGTTTCTCTCCTTCCCCAGGCACTTTAGCCGGGCGATGGACGAGCTGGTCCATGACCTGGTGTCGGCGCTGGAGGAGAGCTCGGAGCAGGCGGCACGGGGGGGCTTCGGGGATGGGGGGGACCACGCGCTGGCCGTAGGCTGCCTGCTGAAGAGACAGGCCCGGAAACGTCGTGGGAGGAAGCGACGCTCTGACAACCCTCACCCACCCTGGGAGACGGGCCACCTCAGTGAGGGATCTGAGTCCAGCCTGGACGAACACAAGGTGGGGAGGGGGTCTCGGGTAGGCCCTTAATGAAATGGTCTTGTTGTTATTGTAAAGGAATAGTCCCCCCCCCAGGAAATTATAGTAGGCAGATTCCTTAAGATAACAGAGACTGTCCATTTTACTGTCTAAGCTAGGTAGCCTAGTGGTTAAGAGCATTGGGCCAGTTAATGAAAGGTTTGCTGGTTCAAATCCCGAGCCAACTAAGTGAAAATAATCTGATGTGCCCTTGTGTAAGGCACTTAACCCTAATGTCCCCTGTAAGTCGTTCTGGATAAGAGTGTATATAAAATGTTTGGCTTTCTGAACGTCTCTTTGGCTAACCGTTTTTGTCTTTCCTCTTGCTCTCCTTCTCTTCCTCGCTCATTTCCTCTCAGGACTACCGCACCACCACAGGCGGCATTGCCAGCAGCAACAGCCATGCCCGTGATATCAGCGACTCTGATGAGCAGCTGGGGCCCAAGCGCCGTACTCCCCTGAACCCCGACACAGGACGTGCCAAACGGCCCATCTGGCAGGAGGACCTAGGAGGAGTGCCGGGTGCAGAGGGGTACCGTAGTTTGAGGCGGCGGCGCAAGGTCAAACGCATGGCCGTGGACCCCCCTCTGGAGCCGGTGACCTCCAGTAGCAACACCCCCATGCTCGGGCCCCCACCCGTCCCCAAGCCCCACGCAGGGTGCAGGATCCCTGGGGTGAGCGTGGCTGATGGCAGGGCGGGGATGGAGCTCGTTGGTGGTTGTGGTGGTGGTGGTGGGGTTGGAAGAGGGAAAAGCAGGGTAAAGAAGAGGAAACTGGCTGCCCACAGGCTGGGGCTGGAGGCAACTGATGAAGGGGTGGTGGTGGAGAGTGAGGACGCCATTATGGGGCAGGCGGGACCCAAGGACAAGATGGAGTTTGAGGAGCAGAAGGGCTCGGACGAGGACATGAGTGACAGGTGGTTAGTGTTTCTCTTGTCTGCTGTGTTTCCCTGCTCCTCGGTATAGGCCTATACGTTCACAGGTATGCTCACCTGGTTGGAAAGCAGTATTTAGGAGACTTGTTTGTTAAGTTATTCTTCTCATAGCTTCATCTTCCTGAGAGTTTTCCTTGTATGATGGGCAATGGAAATTGATTTCAGATTGTTCTCTTCTTCTTTTCCTATCACCTCTCCTCACACCCCATATTTTCTCATTTCTCTCTCTCTTTCTCTCTCTGTTAGTGAGACCAGCAGTGTCAGCAACAGTAGCGATGGTGGACTGTACACCAATGACGAGGGGAGGCAAGGTAACCATCTGTTTTGCTGGCCACCAAATCTTGTTATTTACAGGAATGTCGGAGTACCATTTTTATTGTTACATGCTTTGTAAAAAAAAACATGTGTAGACTAAAAGGGAAACGCTTACGGGTCCTTTTTCAACAATGCAGAGTCAAAGATAAAAATATAAATAGTCACACAAGGAATAATTACACAGTGAATAACAATAATGAGTCAAAAATAACATGCCTATATACCGGCAGTACCGAGTCGATGTGCAGTGGTACGAGGTAATTGAGGTAGCCATGTACATATACAGTGCCTTGCAAAAGTATTCGGCCCCCTTGAACTTTGCGACCTTTTGCCACATTTCAGGCTTCAAACATAAAGATATAAAACTGTATTTTTTTGTGAAGAATCAACAACAAGTGGGACACAATCATGAAGTGGAATGACATTTATTGGATATTTCAAACTTTTTTAACAAATCAAAAACTGAAAAATTGGGCGTGCAAAATTATTCAGCCCCTTTACTTTCAGTGCAGCAAACTCTCCAGAAGTTCAGTGAGGATCTCTGAATGATCCAATGTTGACCTAAATGACTAATGATGATAAATACAATCCACCTGTGTGTAATCAAGTCTCCGTATAAATGCACCTGCACTGTGATAGTCTCAGAGGTCCGTTAAAAGCGCAGAGAGCATCATGAAGAACAAGGAACACACCAGGCAGGTCCGAGATACTGTTGTGAAGAAGTTTAAAGCTGGATTTGGATACAAAAAGATTTCCCAAGCTTTAAACATCCCAATGAGCACTGTGCAAGCGATAATATTGAAATGGAAGGAGTATCAGACCACTGCAAATACCAAGACCTGGCCGTCCCTCTAAACTTTCAGCTCATACAAGGAGAAGACTGATCAGAGATGCAGCCAAGAGGCCCATGATCACTCTGGATGAACTGCTGAGGTGGGAGACTCTGTCCATAGGACAACAATCAGTCGTATATTGCACAAATCTGGCCTTTATGGAAGAGTGGCAAGAAGAAAGCCATTCCTTAAAGATATCCATAAAAAGTGTAGTTTAAAGTTTGCCACAAGCCACCTGTGAGACACACCAAACATGTGGAAGAAGGTGCTCTGGTCAGATGAAACCAAAATTGAACTTTTTGGCAACAATGCAAAATGTTATGTTTGGCGTAAAAGCAACACCCTGAATACACCATCCCCACTGTCAAACATGGTGGTGGCAGCATCATGGTTTGGGCCTGCTTTTCTTCAGCAGGGACAGGGAAGATGGTTAAAATGATGGATGGAGCCAAATACAGGACCATTCTGGAATAAAATCTGATGGAGTCTGCAAAAGACCTGAGACTGGGACGGAGATTTGTCTTCCAACAAGACAATGATCCAAAACATAAAGCAAAATCTACAATGGAATGGTTCAAAAATAAACATATCCAGGTGTTAGAATGGCCAAGTCAAAGTCCAGACCTGAATCCGATCGAGAATCTGTGGAAAGAACTGAACTGCTGTTCACAAATGCTCTCCATCCAACCTCACTGAGCTCAAGCTGTTTGCAAGGAGGAATGGGGAAACAATTTCAGTCTCTCGATGTGCAAAACTGATAGAGACATACCCCAAGCGACTTACAGCTGTAATCGCAGCAAAAGGTGGCGGTACAAAGTATTAACTTAAGGGGGCTGAATAATTTTGCATGCCCAATTTTTCAGTTTTTGATATGTTACAAAAGTTTGAAATATCCAATAAATGTCGTTCCACGTCATGATTGTGTCCAACTTGTTGTTGATTCTTCACAAAAAAATAAAATTGTATATCTTTATGTTTGAAGCCTGAAATGTGGAAAAAGGTCGCAAAGTTCAAGGGGGCCGAATACTTTCGCATGGCACTGTACCTAATTATTTTACAAGTTGACCAACAAATCGCCTTCCAAATGTCCGAAATTATAAGCGGAAACATATCTAAGTTAGGCTTTAACAAAATATTCAACACCTGCCGTCCCATGTCATTTATAGCAGTGTTATCAACAAGGATAAAAATGTGTGTCTTGAAAAAGATTGTTCCAAAATCTGAGTAAATATTTTGTATGAAAACTATTTTCCAAACCCTGACCGTTAACTTCTAACCTCTTCCTGTCTCCCAGCTGATGATGAGCAGAGTGACTGGTTCTATGAGGGGGACCCGGGGGGAGCGTGTGGGGTGGCGGGTGTGATTCCCTGGTGGGAGAGAGAGGCAGGGGAGGAACTGGACCTGGCTGACCCTGTCTTCAACAGCATCCTCACCGGATCCTTCCCCATCATGAGCCCCAGGGCACAGAGAGGTAGCTGGACCCAGACGTGTCAGTTTGTTTGTTTGTATCTCTGAGCCCAGTACCATTTTGATTCCTGGGCCCCCACTTGTCTCTGTTTTTCTTTGTGCAATAGTAGAACGAGTTACCCAAAGTCTATTGTAACCTGTCATTTGGCCAGTAGGGGGCAGCTACTGCAAAGGGTTTGTCTTGTAGCCTCTACAGCTGCCATAGTGTTTCTCCCATTCCAGTCTATGATGTGTGGACTGTGCTGTCTCTGCTGTGGCAGGGTTCCAGGCCAGGCTGAGCTGGCTGCATGGTGGGCCCCAGGGCCACGATTCCCAGGGCAGCCCAGGACAGGCCTTCAACGAGCGGCTGGGACGACACCACCAGGACACCCCCCACTCACACGAGTCGGTCTACCTTACAACCTGACTTGTAGAATACTTGTCTACACTTTGTTTCTTTTTTCCCTTATTCAGTTTTTTTCTATATTTGACTTGACTGTGTGCAAATAAACTAAACAAACGTATGTGTCGTCCACAGCCCGTGGTTTAGTCCGGGGTCTAGACGAGAACACGGACAAGTAAGGCATGCCTCTGTTAGTTCACCGCCTAGCTGCACTTTCAAAACAGTACCGACTGTTAAACAGTTGTGGATGATAATGCCCAGATAGACGTATTTTACATTTTCTAATAGCTGTTTAGTATATTCTCTCTGTCTCTCTCTCTCTATCTAGATGCACTGGGACTCACGGACAGACAGAGGGCATCGGAGGAGCTGCTCAGTGAAAACAGCCAGCAGGTACATTAGGAATAATCCAATCAACAAATTATCTCACAAATGATACAGTGGTTCCATCCACAACGGTACATTGTTTCTAGGATGTTGCCAACGCATGGATGCTAATGAATTATTCCTATGTTCTGGTTGTGGTTCTACAGACAGACGAGTGGTCACCTGGGGTCTCTGTGTACGGGGGAAGTCAAGAGGAGACGCAAAGCAGCACCCCTTGGCTTACCTCCACCCACAGGTAAACTCTTTCTGACACACACTACTGCACTCACTCACTTACACACACCCACCCCCCCAAACCCGGTCATTAACCAGCTTTAGCTCTTGGCCCTTCACCCTTCCTCCCTAACCTGGGCTGGACACCAGTCAGCTGGCAGGCTCTGCAGTCAGAGAGATACCAGATTAACCCGAAGCCAATCACGGCTGTGTATCACAGAAAGTTCCTGCTCCCCTTCACCTCTGTTAGTGTGTTTTAGGGGAGTGGAAAATGTTAATACCAGGAAAGGGAATGAGACTGGGGATATAAAGGGTTAATACGTCTTGGTCAGGTGCCCATCTTGGTTCTAGGAAGAGGATATAAAGGAGTGTATACCAATGGCTACTACAACTTGAAGTCATGCAACAGGAGTCTGCTCTATTGCCCACACCTCTCATTGTTACAGGGCCTTCAGAAAGTGTTCATACCCCTGGACTTATTCCACATTTGTTGCGTTACAGCCGGAATTCAAAATTGATTATAGATTTTTTTCCCTCACCAATCTACACACAATAACCCATAATGACAAAGTGAAAACATGTTTTTAGAAAATGTTGCTAATTTATTGAAAATGAAATACAGAAATCTCATTTACATAAGTATTCACACCCCTGAGTCGATACTTTGTAAAAGCACCTTTGGCGGTGATTGCAGCTTTGAGTCGTCTTGGGTATGTCTGTATCAGCTTCGGACATCTGGACTTGGGGATTTTCTCAAGCTTTGTTAAGTTAGATGGGGAGCGGCGGTGAACGGCAATCTTTAAGTCTTTCTACAGATTTGGATTGGATTCAATTGGATTCAACTCTGGGCTTTGACTAGGCCACTCAACGACTTTCACATTCTTGTTCTGAAGCCATTCCAGTGTTGCTTTGGCTGTATGCTTGGGGTCATGGTCCTGTCGAAACATAAATCTTCGCCCCAGTCTAAGGTCATTTGCGTTCTGAATCAGATTCTCATCAAGGATTTGCCTGTATTTGGCTGCATTCATTGTTCCCTCTATCCTTACCAGTCTCCCAGTCCCTACCACTGAAAAGTATCCCATAGCATGATGCTGCCACCACCATGCTTCACAGTAGGGATGGCGTTAGACAGGTGATGAGCTGTACCTGGTTTTCTCCATTCAGGACACAGAATATAATTTGTCTCATCAGACTACAGAATCTTTTGCGTTATGATCTCAGAGTCTTTCATGTGCCTTCTTGCAAACTCCAGGTGTGCTTTCATGTGCCTTTTTCTTAGGCGTGACTTCTGTCTAGCCACTCTCCCATAAAGCCCAGATTGGTGAAGGTGCTGTAGAGACTGTTGTCCTTCTGGCAGGTTCTCCCATCTCGGCCAAGGAACTCTGCAGTTTTGGTGGTCGTTGGTGGTCGTCACCTTCCTGACCAAGGTCCTTGTTGCCGATTGCTCAGCTTGGTCAGATGGCCAGCTCTAGCCAGAGTCTGGGTAGTTCCATATTATTTAAATTTCCCAATGATATAGACTTTCAACACTCTAGAAATGATTGTATAGCATTCCCCAGATATATGCCTCATCACAATTCTATTTTGGAGATCTACGGACAGTTCCTTGGACTTCATGTTATAGTTTCTGCTCTGACATGCACTTCTTCTATGGCAGGGGTGTCAAAGTCAAATGGACGGAGGGCCAAATAAAAAATTTAGCTACAAGCCGAGGGCCGGACTGTTCGAATGTTCATTGAAATTTTTTTAAATGACGCATATAGTCTAGTGAACCTAATTGAACCTACTGAAAACCTAACAAATATATTCCAATATGATCAGATAAATAAAGCAATATTTTCTTATGGCTCTGTCAGTAATCTTTAATTTTCAACAGACACAAAAGACAAATTTCCTTTATATAAAAATCCCCATAACATGAACATTAAATGAAAGAAACCGGTATTCAAGGCACCATCAGTAGCCTATATTTTCTATTTTAGCAAAAGTGGGCTAAATTTACTTCAAAGAAAAAAACAATAATAGCAATTTTCTATCATCCACTCAACTGAAATATTTTTAAAATATAATTGGATTGAAATACAATAAAATAAAGTGCAAAAATCTATTAATCAAAAACAACACTTTGTTTAAGGAGAAGTAACATGCAGTGAAAACAAATATTAAACTTTAACTTTTAAACTTGAACTGAGTAAAAACTCTAAATATGTGATTGCACAGTAATGTTCACTTGTTTGAGGTTGAGGGTGATACTTGGTGGTGTCCCATCTTTTCCACAAGTTCATCAATGTTCGGGGTAAGGCTCTGAGCTGAGGAAATCCTCAGAATTGAGTGGAGGTGTTCAGCAGTAAGTCGACTTCTGTGTGATGTTTTGTTCAAGTTCATCAAAGAAAACAGTTGTTCACACAGGTATGTGCTGCCAAACATAGACAACGTTTGAGCAGCCTGGATGCGCAGCTGGGGCATTGTGTCGGGGAGGAAACGGGCGAACTCCGCAGCACCCACTGCCGCATATTTTGCCCTCAGTGCATCATTGCATTGGAGGTCAATCAACTCCATTTGGAGGTTTGGTGGTGAGCTTTCCACGTCAACAGCAAATGGGTTACCGAGCAGTTCCAACCTGCTTTTTGTGCTTCAAAGTCAGCAAATCGGCGTCGAAAGTCAGCGGCAAGCATACCTATTTTATCAGCCAACTGTGCGCTCGGGAACGCACTGGTAGAGAGCTTCTCTTTCATGGTCTGGCAGCTGGGAAAGTGGCTCAAATTTTCTTTCCGCATCTGCGTCTCCCACAGAGTCAGTTTGGTTTGAAATGCCTTCACTGTACTGTACATATCAGAGATGACACGATCCCGACCCTGCAGCTGCAAGTTCATTGCATTCAGATGACTCGTAATGTCACACAGAAAAGCCATTTCACACAGAAACATTTCGTCTCGGAGTTGTGTTGTGTCTTTCCCTTTGCTGTCCAAGAACAGACAAATCTCCTCACGAAGCTCGAAACATCTTTGAAGCACCTTTCCCTGGCTTAGCCATCGCACCTCTGTGTGATAAGGCAAATCACCATGCTCCGTTTCTAACTCCGTCAGAAATGCCTTGAACTGGCGGTGATTCAAACCTTTGGCTCTGATAAAGTTAACTGTGCGCGTGATGATGCTCATTACATGCTCCATTTTCAAGGCTTTACCGCACAACGCTTCCTGGTGTATGATACAATGATAAGCTGTCAGCTCACCTGTCGCGTTTTCCTCTTGCATCTTTTCCCGTATCTTCGCCACCAGTCCGCTCCTGTGTCCACACATCGCAGGTGCTCCGTCGGTTGTCAAACCCACGAGTTTTTCCCAAGGCAGCTCCATCTCATTTACACATCTTGACACCTCTTCATACAAATCATGCCCCGTAGTTGTGCCATGCATAGGACGTAAAGCCAAAAACTCCTCTGTCACGCTTAGGCTGGAGTCCACTCCGCGGATGAAAATTGACAACTGGGCAATGTCAGAAATGTCGGTGCTCTCATCCACAGCCAAGGAATATGCAATGAAATCTTTTCCCTTTTTCACAAGCTGCTCTTTTAGATTGATGGACAACTGGTCTACTCTCTCGGCAATGGTGTTTCTGCTCAGACTCACATTTAAAAAGAGTTGCCTTTTTTCTGGGCAAACTTCGTCACAAACTTTAATCATGCAGTTTTTGATGAAATCCCCCTCCGTAAATGGCCGGGCTGATTTAGCGATCTCTTCTGCCAAAATAAAACTGGCCTTGACAGCAGCCTGGCCTTGTGATTTGGCTTTTTTGAACAGAGCCTGTCGAGATTTGAGGCCTCGTTTTAATTCCTCTGTCTTTTGTAGCCTTTGTTCCATGTCCATATTCTTGTTGTTGTCCACGTGTTTCGTTTCATAATGTCGTCTCAGATTATACTCTTTCAGTACCGCCACACTTTCTCCACACAGAAGACACACAGTTTTCCAGCTACGTCACCGTTGCATTGTGGGAAATGTAGTATTGGTGCGTGTAAAAGATCTGCGGGCTGCCGGCTTGCTGCGGTCTGCGGGCCGGTTCTAATAATAAATCAAGATCATCCCAGGGGCCGTAAAAAACCTTCTCGCGGGCCGGATGTGGCCCGCGGGCCTTGACTCTGACATATGTGTTCTATGGTATATTGGCGATCACACAATTTAATGTGCATCCCGCTACCTACTATGCAGGATGGAAACAGGATTCCTCCCAAAAAACAACCCCCCCCAAAAATAAAACAACTTTTCTGTTAAAAATAAATAAAAAAGATTTGATCCCAACACAGGCTCAAGGGGAACCTGGGAGGTGGGTCTTCCAACACCAGTACCCCTTGCAAGTATTTCGATGTAAAATCCTTGCGTCCCAAAAACATTTCTGCTATAGGCACAATCATGTCTAGTTTCTTTGACTTCTTTGAGGCTTGTGCTGTACAGTTTGACTGGCAGTGAATGCAACAAAATCCACCTTTATTATTTCTGGCAGTAAACATTTACTACAGGCTGAGTTGTATCCACTACCATCTCTTCACTAGCACCACTTGTTTTCTCAATTATTTTAATCGCCTCCATTGTAGATTCAATTGACTAACTTTAGGTACCTCAATTTACTTCACCCTTACAGGGCACTCCAGGAACTCAAGATCATGATCCCCACCACAATTGCAACACTGTTATCCTTTTACACACCTTTCTTCAGTATACTCTGTTCGTCTGCACACACTTGAAACATGGCCAAATCCTTTACAATTCTTACACTACAGTGGTTTGGCAACGAAAGCTCTTACGGCATAGCTTCAATAACCAAGCTTCACATGCGTAGGTATTTGCTCTTTATCAAAAAGAAGGGCCTACAGACTTTATCAAAAAGAAGGGCCTACAGACTTTATCAAAAAGAAGGGCCTACAGACTTTATCAAAAAACAGGGCCCACAGACATTCACCTAGCAGCGTATCAGACACTGGGCACCAACCACACAAGGAATTCTCTTCAGTTATTCAACTTGAACACCTGTCGTCACCCCTGAGATGACTCCTTTGACTGGTGCTCTACTCCGATGTTCAAAACACAAAATTTCTGTTGTCCGGATTCTATTGAAGCCCACTGCAATCTTCTTCTGCTCTTCAGAAAAACTATGAATCAAAATAAGAGCACTCCTGGTCACTCTGACAGACTCACCATTTGACACCTCAATCGGGTTTCCCACAAACGCATCACATCCTTACTCTACAAACGCATCCTTACTCTACAAACGCATCCTTACTCTACAAACGCATCCTTACTCTACAAACGCATCCTTACTCTACAAACGCATCCTTACTCTACAAACGCATCCTTACTCTACAAACGCATCCTTACTCCACAAACGCATCCTTACTCTACAAACGCATCCTTACTCTACAAACGCATCCTTACTCTACAAACGCATCCTTACTCTACAAACGCATCCTTACTCTACAAACGCATCCTTACTCTACAAACGCATCCTTACTCTACAAACGCATCCTTACTCTACAAACGCATCCCAACAAGAAGCGATTTATTTACACGTGTATCCTCTACTCCAATTTCAGGCCATTTCCTTTTTGTTCCAGTTTTCAATACTACTGTTGTAGTAACATTCCTCTTCACCAGATTTACTCGACACGCTGCTTAATTTCAACTCAGCATCCACTTCTTCTGCCATCTTCGTCTCCACAATTCCCTCTGACATGCACTGTCAACTGTGGAACCTTTATATAGACAGATGTTTGGACATGATTTAGAAAGAAACACAATTGTATTGGCCACAGGTGGACTCCAGTCAAGTTGCAGTGACGTCTCAAGGATTATCAAAGGAAATTGGATGCACCTGAACTCAATATGGACTGTCATAGCAAAGGGGTGTGAATATTTGTGTTAATGAGATATTTCTGTATTTCATTTTCAATAAATTAGCAAACATTTCTTAACTTGTTCTCACTTTGTCATTATGGGGTATTGTGTATAGTGTATATTGTGTATAGATGGAGATTTTATTTAATCCAATTTGAATTCAGGCTATAACACAACAAAATGTGGAATCAGTACTTTCTGAAGGCACTGTGCGTAAAGGTCAAGGAAAAAGAAGGGACAAAGGCCTCACCTGGTTCATTGGGTTAGAGGTAGAGTTCAGGGGTTAAATACTGTAGCTTTTTCAGCCCATTGAGCCTAATCAATAAGCCTTCATCAAGATCATCTGCTCTACTCTTAACTTGAAGGAGACCGGAAGAGCAAGAGATCTCTTTCCCTCTTATGTCTCCCACTAACATACTTTCGCATCCCGCCAACTTTTTCCCATCCAAAGCCTAAATGTTTATTTCCATGACCTGATCTAGTCATGATTGCGGTAAAGTTCTGCCCGCGGCTTAATATGAAATGTAGCCGTAATGCTGAGGCGACATTGGCTCACACTACGCTCTTAAGCTCTTGATGGCTGCTAGGCAGCACCAGTTACTACTAGGCTGTTACCATCCTTCTGGTAGTTCTAAACATTGAGGCATGTCACTTCACCCATCTCTTCACAGAGCACTGTTTTCTTAACCACAATTGGATGGAGTATTGAATAAAGTAGGCTAATGTATTTGAAGGCAAAGAATTGTTGCTTACTGAAACTCCCAAAGTCATCCTATTGTTATAAAAGCCTAACTGCGTTTGGTCAACTATTTCAGCACTGTTTATCAGCACTAATCAGAAGAATTTGCCTGCATGTTATGTAGTTTAACAAGTGGATTATTTTGCTCTTCACTCGCAATCGTTCAGTAGCCTAGGCCTACTCTTATGGAATCCATGTCATGCAGAATGTATTCACAAATATAAATCACCAATCCACAAATGTAAATGTAAATCACTTTCCACAAATGTAAATGTAAATCACTTTCCACAAATGTAAATCGCTATCCACAAACACCTTTTGATTTGTATTTGTAAATCGATGTATTGCATTAATCTTTTTATAACTGCAGATATGCAGGTCATTTCCAATATAATGCAATATATTGATTTACAAATACAAATCAAAATGTGTTTGTGGATAGTTAATTGCATTTGTGGATTGGGGATTGTAGTGAATACTCAGAGAAAAAGGTATAGATTCACGCGCAGAGCGCGGCAGGTGTTTATTTTGCCTTCGCAGAAGGAAGGAATCGTGGTCGCAGGCAAGGGTCATACACAGGTTGGGAAACAGGCAGGTAAATAAAAACTAGGACCGAAGGCTATAACTGGTTCTCACAAACAAGCTAGAAAAAGGCTTAGTAAAGTCAAAAAGAACAATACCTCAAGGCATAAACAGAATGAACTGAACTAAATAAGGAGCTGATGAGACCAGGTGAGTAACTAACACAGGTGAAATCAATGAACAAAAATGAAAGACAGGGCTACGTTCAAGAACACAAGGTTTAGAAAATAAATACAGAACCTTACAGTGATTTACATTTGTGGATTGGAGATTTACATTTGTGGATTGGTGATTTACCTTTGTGAATACATTTGGCATGATATGGATCCCATATACTCCTGACCAAAAGCCGGTGACTTGTCTTAATCGATCAATGTGGTTTTGTTTCAGTGAATCTCTGTCTGTATATTTGGTTTATTCACTGGCTGGGCAAATAAGTGGAGGTGGCAGCTCGTCTATTCGTTTCCTCATCTATCATATTGATCAGAAAACATTTAGCATGCAATAATGTAGCCTAATTCAAATGTAGACTTATTATTTGGCTTAATTGCCTAAAGGCAACTCCAAAAGCCCGTGGAGGTTGTGAAATATGTACACAAGACTTACATTCTTTAAAAAATATAGATATTCTATTATTTTCTATAGTTATCCTGTTGAATATACTCTCAATGTAAGACCCTACACCTGTTCCATAACAAAGCGGAGTGAGGGTAGGAAAGAGATGAAACGTGGATTTTCAAAAAGCATGGGCTTGGGCTCTGTTTCAAAATATCAGGTTTTTAGAAATGTTTGCACATTTATTAAACAAAAATACCTTATTTACATAAGTATTCAGACCCTTTGCTATGAGACTTTAAATTGAGCTCAGGTGCATCCTGTTTCCATTGATCATCCTTGATGTTTCAACAACTTGATTGGAGTCCACCTGTGGTAAATTCAATAGATTGGACATGATGTGGAAAGGCACACACCTGTCTATATGAGGTCACACAGGTGACAGTGCATGTCAGAGCAAAAACCAAGCCATGAGGTTGAAGGAATTGTCCGTAGGGCTCTGAGACAGGATTGTCTCGAGGCACAGATCTGGGGAAGGGTAGTAAAAACATTTTTTTGACAGCATTGAAGGTCCCCAAGAACACCGTGGCCTCCATCATTCTTAAATGGAAGATGTCTGGAACCACCAAGACTCTTCCTAGAGCTGGCCGCCCGGCCAAACTGAGCCGAACTCCAGGGTTCCTCTGCGGAGATGGAAAAACCTTACAGAAGGACAACAATATCTGCAGCACTCCACCAATCAGGCCTTTATGGTAGAGTAGCCAAACAGAAGCCACTGCCCAGTAAAAGGCACATGACAGCCCGCGTTTGCCAAAAGGCACCTAAAGGACTCTGACCGTGAGAAACAAGATTCTCTGGTCTGATGAAATCAATATTGAGCTCTTTGGCCTGAATGCCGAGTGTCACGTCTGGAGGAAACCTGGCACCATCCCTACGGTGAAGCATGGTGGTGGCAGCAGCATCATGCTGTGGGGATGTTTTTGAAAGGCAGGGACTGGGAGACTAGTCAGGATCGAGGGGGAATATGAGCAGAGCAAAGTACAGAGATCCTGGATGAAAACCTGCCCCAGAGTACTCAGGACCTCAGAGCCCAGGGTGAAGGTTCACCTTCCAACAGGACAACGACCCTAAGCACACAGCCCAGACAGAGTGGCTTCGGGAGAAATCTCTGAATGTCCTTGTGGCCCAGCCAGAGCCCGTACTTGAACCCGATCTAACATCTCTGGAGAGACCTGAAAATAGCTGTGCAGCGACTCTCCCCATCCAACCTGACAGAGCTCGAGAGGATCTGCAGAGAAGACTGTGAGAAACTCTCCAAATACAGTTGTGCCACACTTGTAGCATCATACCCAAAAAGACTTGAGGCTGTAATCGTGGCCAAAGGTGCTTCAACAAAGTACTGAATACTTATGTAAAGTTGATTTTTCAGTTTCACATTTTTTATAAATGTCCAAATATGACAAACTGTTTTTGCTTTGTGTGGGTGGACTGGTGAGGGGCAAAAATGTTTTAATCCCTTTTAGAATAAGGCTGCAATGTGGGAAAAGTCAAGGGGTCTGAATAGTTTGTGATTGCACTGAATGTAGAATGAATTTATTAAAATAGACTTCCACCCACATCGACCCATGCCTACTCCCACTCCTTAACTTGCCAACATGTGCACGGGTGGTATAAAAGGCTTATTCCGGCAATGTGGTAAAAATGGGACTGTATGAATTGGGTTCCTTAACATTGCCTGATTTATTATAATTTTCTTTACAAACAATATACAGTGCCCTTGACTTTTTCCTCGTTTTGTTGTGTTACAGCCTAAATTGGAAAAGGATTAAATTGAGATTTGTTGTCACTGACTTGCACACAATAAATACCCCATAATGTCAAAGTGGAATTGTGGTTTCCTAAATTTTTACAAACTAATTACAAATGAAAAGCTGAAATCTATAGAGTGAATAAGTATTCAACCCCTTTGTTATGGACTCACTCTGCAACAAGTGTTTAACATTTTTAAATGACTACCTCATCTCTGTACCCCACACATACAATTATCTGTATGGTTCCTCAGTCGAGCAGTGAATTTCAAACACAGATTCAACCACCAGGGAGGTTTTCCAATGCTTCACTAAGAAGGGCACCTATTGGTAGAGATGGAAAGAAATAGCAGACATTCAATATCTCTTTGAGAATGGTGAAGTTATTAATTTTACTATGGATTGTGTATCAATACACCCAGTCACTACAAAGATACAGGCATCCTTTGAAGAGGAAGGAAGCCTCGGGGATTTCAACATGAGGCCAAGAGTGACATTGAAACAGTCACATAGTTTATTGGTTTAATCAACAACATTGTAGTTGTTCCACAATGCTAACCTAATTGACTGAATAAAAAGAAGGAAGCCTGTACAGAATAAAATATTTCAAAACATGCGTCCTGTTTGCAACAAGGCACTAAAGTAATTTCCCTGAATACAAAGTGTTATGTTTGGGGCAAATCCAATACAACACATTACTGAGTACCACTCTCCATATTTTCAAGCATAGTGGTGGCTGTATCATGTTATGGGTATGCTTGTAATCGTTAAGGACTGGGGAGTTTTTCAGGATAAAAATGGAGCTAAGCACAGGCAAAATCCTAGAGGAAAACCACCTTCAGTCTGCTTTCCCCCAGACACAGGGAGAGGGATAACCTGAAACATAAGGCCAAATCTACATTGGAGTTGATACCAAGATGCCCTTGGCCGAGTTACAGTTTTAACTTAAATCTACTTGAAAATATATATGACACAACCTGAAAATGGTTGTGTAGCAATGATCAACAACCAAGTTGACAGTGCTTGAATTATTTTAAAAAGCATAATGGGCAAATGTTGCACAATCCAGGTGTGGAAAGCTCATAGAGACTTACCCAGAAAGACTCACAGCTGTAATTGCTGCCGAAGGTGGTTCTACAAATTATTGAGATATTTCTGTATTTAATTTTCAATACATTTGCACTAATGTATAAAAATATGTTTTCACTTTGTTATTATGTGGTATTGTGTGTAGATGGGTGAGATATTTGAAAAAAAATGAATTTAATCCATTTTGGATTCAGGCTATAACAATATGTGGAATAAGTCCAGGGGTATGAACACTTTCTGAAGGCACCCTATGTGGTCTATAAAGTCCATAAAGTCTCTGTAAAGTGTAATACTCTCCACATATGTCTCCCTCCACCTCTAACATGCTCTCTCCTTTTATGTTTCCATCTCCTCTTCTCTGTAGTAACTCTGTGTTCCTGTTCTTTTATGTCTCCTTCTCTAGGGGTGGTAGGTGAGAGTGCGGGGCCCATCCCAGAGACCAACATGGGGAACCGGATGCTGCAGAGTATGGGCTGGAGCCCTGGCATGGGCCTGGGTCCGGAGGGCAGGGGCATCACTGAGCCTGTTCGGGCCACACAGAGACCCAAGGGAGCGGGCCTGGGTTTTAACTGAGCCCCACGCTTTAGGCCCCAAACTGAACAGGCCAGGCCAGCAGGCCTCGATGGAGATGGACCCTACTGAGGGCAGGGAGGACGGTGGTCAACACTTCCTGGGAAAGAAAGACTGATAGAGCATCAGAGCTAGAAGAAGGAACAAATGCAAATGTTTTACTTAGAGGACGAACATCCTATGATAGGGAAAGTCACAACCCTGGTTAGAGAGGAAGTGCATGGAGCGTTAGGGTACCCATCAGGGCTCCTGAGTGGCACAGCGGTCTAAGGCACTGCGTCACTACAGTCCCTGGTTCGAATCCAGGCTGTATCACATCCGGCCGTGATTGGGAGTCCCATAGGGCGGCGCACAATTGACCCAGCGTCATCCGGGTTTGACCGGGGTAGGCTGTCCTTGTAAATAAGAAGTTGTTCTTAACCCACTTGCCTATTTAAATTAAGGTTAAATAAAATAAAAATATTTTTTTGTTAACTCGGATTTGTACTTGATGTCCAACATACCAGGGAAAAGAGAAGGAATGAAAAGAAGACAACCAGGCATTGTAGTTGGGTTTGATTGTGTGCAACTAGCCAGGCTATATAGTTGGACTGTGTGTACTACACACTAAAAGGCTCAGTTTCACAAGAATACAATTTCTCTTCTATCAATGTTCCATTTTCTGTAAGTATGGCAGAGCTAAATGGTTGTGTGATGTTGCACAGGATGACAAAAATATATTTCAGGTTAAAATAATTGTAAGCATCAAAATCACTCATGGATGTTCATGTGGTTGAAGTTATATTTTCTTTTAAATATTTTTTGCAATGCCACATTACAATGGCATTATTCCAAGGTTATACCACTATAGTTACCTATGTAGCTAGTACTTACTCTGGTTAGTACAAAAAGGTGATGGCTGAAGTGGTAGCTAAGTAGTGCATGGTAATTAAATGTATACTACTTGTAGTTGCATTACATTAGTGTTATACCAGAGTAACTGGCAAATGTAAAAAAAAAAGTTTAAATGTAATATATATTACATTTAAACTATCATATGCTTTCTTTGGAATATTGTTCAGTTATGTTGGAATGTGTAGATGGTATGCCTGAGGGAAGAGTGTGGTAAATTATTCAGGAAATTAATCATGGTATGGTTGTAAAGTAGAATGTTCAATCCCTGAAGATTCCAGAATAGTGTCTATTTTATTCAAAAGAAGCCAAACAAAAGTCCAAAGTAATCATGCTGTACTTGCTTGGTATGCATCACATGGAAATGCCTCCTTTCCAATAATGATTCACAGTGGTTGTGTCCAAAATCTGGCTTGCCCAATACTTAGTTAAATTGCATACTGTGTACTAATCGTACTACATCTGGTATTCCAAGTCGGGGTCGTGACCCCAATGCAACGGAGTCGCCAGATTTTCTTTGGGTTGAAGGGGCACAAGAAATGATTGTATGGGACAATGTATAACGTTTTTGAGTAAATGTATTTATTGGTTCCTATTCATTTTGATGAGAAAGCTGGAAATGTAAAGAGTTGAAGGTTGTTTGTTGATGTAAAAATCTAAATGTACAGTTTTTAAGGTTGTTTCGTTAGATTTTGGGGTGGGAGGAGGTTTGCCAGAAATGCTGGAGAAAATAATGGTATCCCCGCTGAAAGAGTTTGAATACCACTTTACTATATAGTATTTAGAACTTACTGTTTATTAAAAACGAATGCAGTAAGCAACATATCAGCTGTACTCGTCTCATCCTACTGAGAATGTCATCTAATGCGCAATTACGTTGATTCCCGCCGTTTGGTCATTTTAATACAGCGCGTCCTCAGCTGATAATCAGCTGTTGTCTAGCAAGACGATTCTCTTCCTCATGTGCAGCAAATTCTACTATATGAAAAGACTAAATGAGTATGACATGGCATTTAAAGCATACTAAAGAAATACAAAATCACACACTATAAAACCTTTTACAAATGTGCATACCCAAAATGCCTACTATTTTGAACTATTACAGGTATTCGGACACAGGCAATGACGTTGTTGTTATTTTAGTCTCTTCCATTTACCTGGTAAATACCAACTGAAATAGGATTGAAAAATAAAGTGTTGCCAATGTAATGTATGAAATAATCCCCTTCTATTATGAGCAGATGTGAGATCAATTTATCTTACCATGGTCTGGTCTTTAACAATTATTAGCAGAACTGTGCAAAACTGTTTTACATGTCAGTTCAATCAAGAAGGAACAAAGTAAAAAGAGAGACAGCCTATACTCTGAAACAATAAACACTGTTTAGAAGTAATATTCATGTTTGTTATTGTTTATATGGTTTACACAAACCTCAAGTAAAAAAAGAAAAAGTCCCTCAGAAAACATCAAAATACTAGTTTTCCAAAAACAGCTTCATAAATTGCATATCTTTATTGACATCTACACTTGCATCAAACACATGCTGACACAGAACCTCACTGAAACGTGATGCCATTGCCTCTCTCTTTCCCTCCCTCCCTCTCTCCCCCTCTCTGCAAGGCTGCTATAGCAATTCCCGTGTCTATGGGAATGCAGGAGAGCTGTGTCCTCTACTTCCTCTCTATCCTCTCCCCCTATCACACACACTCAGGACTCCCCTGTGAGTGGGGTAAGTGAACTCTGTGCTGCCTGGTCCGGAGTAGAGGAGAGAAAGGTCTGTGCTGCTGCTGCATCGCTGAGCCACAGAGAGGAGAGGAAGGAAGAGAGCTGGGTAGAGCTGAGGCATTTGTCCTTGAGACTGACTGACTGCAGCTGGCTGCAGTACTCTGGAGGAACCAGTGAGTAAGTACTGAGCAGGTGCAGGGGCTGGATGGGTTTTTAGGACATGGAGGGGTTGTTGTGGGATATTTAGACTGGGGGCATTTAGAGGGTATTTGGATGTATGTATCTACAGTGGGGTATTTTGACCAAGGCAATTGGCTAGAGGGCATTTGGGCTCGATTTAAATGTGTGTGTGTGTGTTACCTTTGTCCAGGTGGTAGAGATCTGTCCTGTACTCCGGTATACCCACCGTACTGTTTTTTTATCAGCTTTCTGCTCTCCTCTCTCAAAACAGTGTGTCGCTACACATTTTGTTTTGAGAATAGCTATTAGAACATTCCTCAGTCTTCCGCCTGCATTCTAAGGTCATGATTGTCAGTGATATAATTTTTCCAATACATTTGTATTATTCCCCATCTCGCAAAGTAAACATTTCTTTATAGAGATTTACTCCCTCCCTCCCTCCCTCCCTCCCTCCCTCCCTCCCTCCCTCCCTCCCTCCCTCCCTCCCTCCCTCCCTCCCTACTTCCCCCTCTCTCTAGTGTTGACAGATCGATAGTTATACATCTATAATTGGAAGCCATCAGTTATGGCGGTCCTCCAAAGCCAGTCATTATCGTGTGTAATCTTGCAGAAAATTACATTTGGATTGGTGTTCCTGGCGTAGCTGATACTCACTGGTCTGTGTTAGCCTGGCTAACTGGCTTCTGCTCAATCTATCCACCTTTATATGAGAGTTAGAGAGAGAGGGGGAGAGGTAGAGGGAAGGGGAGAGGGGGGTAGAGGGAAGGGGAGAGGGGGGTAGAGGGAGGGGGAGAGGGAGGGCGGAGGGGAGGGTGGTAGAGGGCGGAGGGGAGGGAGGGGGATGTAGAGGGAGGAGGGGAGTGAGGGTCGGGAGGTAGAGGGAGAAGGGGAGAGGGAGGGAGGGAGGGAGGGAGGGAGGGAGGGAGGGAGGGAGGGAGGGAGGGAGGGAGGGAGGGAGGGAGAGGTAGAGGTCATAGAGATGGAGAGGGACAGGTATGTGAGAGGGAGGAGACGGAGGAGGGACAGGAGAGGAGATAAAAGAGACAGATGGAGAGTTATTGGAGAGTGAGGAGGCAGAGGGAGAACATGGGATAGAGAGAAAGAGAATGAGGGAAAGAAAGTGGAAAAAAGAGAGTGGGTAGCAGCTAGAGAGAGCGGAGGAACAGAAGCGAGGTGGGAGGAGGTATTAGGAAATTGGCTCCTATACACCAGTATTACACCAGCCAGACAGTTAACTTTAGCACCTGTGGAGAGAGACCTTAACTGTGGGGTGATAGGTCAGGTAATCTGACCTTTAGTGTGTGTGTGTGCACGTGCAGTGTAGTGGAGGATAAACGCAAGTAAACAGAGTTTACCCAATTTTGGCTCAACAGTTTACCCAACTTTTCTGTGAACCACTACATCACTGTGTGTGTGTGTCAAAATCAAATCCAATTTTATTTGTCACATACACATGGTTAGCAGATGTTAATGCGAGTGTAGTGAAATGCTTGTGCTTCTAGTTCCGACAATGCAGTAATAACCAACGAGTAATCTAACCTAACAATTTCACAACAACTGCCTTATACACACACAAGTGTAAAGGGATGAAGAATATGTACAGAAAGATATATTAATGATGGTACAGAACGGCATAGGCAAGATGCAGTAGATGGTATCGAGTACAGTATATACATATGAGATGAGTAATGTAGGGTATGTAAACATTATATTAAGTGGCATTGTTTAAAGTGGCTAGTGATACACTTTTTACATAAATGTTTCCAATATTAAAGTGGCTGGAGTTGAGTCAGTATGTTGGCAGCAGCCACTCAATGTTAGTGGTGGTTGTTTAACAGTCTGATGGTTTTGAGATAGATCTGTTTTTCAGTCTCTCAGTCCCTGCTTTGATGCACCTGTACTGACCTCGCCTTCTGGATGATAGCGGGGTGAACAGGCAGTGGCTCGGGTGGTTGTTATCCTTGATGATCTTTTTGCCCTTCCTGTGACTTCGGGTGGTGTAGGTGTCCTGGAGGGCAGGTAGTTTGCCCCCGGTGATGCGTTGTACAGACCTCACTACCCTCTGGAGAGCCTTATGGTTGTGGGTGGAGCAGTTGCCATACCAGGCGGTGATACAGCCCCGACAGGATGCTCTCGATTGTGCATCTGTAAAAGTTTGTCAGTGTTTTTGGTGCCAAATTTCTTCAGCCTCCTGAGGTTGAAGAGGCGCTGCTGCGCCTTCTTCACCACGCTGTCTGTGTGGGTGGACCAATTCAGTTTGTGTACGCAGAGGAACATAAAACCCTCTACCCACTCCACTACTGTCCCGTCGATGTGGATAGGTGAGTGCTCCGTCTGCTGTATCCTGATGTCCACAATCATCTCTTTTGTTTTCTTGACGTTATTTTCCTGACACCACACTTTGAGGGCCCTCACCTCCTCCCTGGAGGCTGTCTCGTCGTTGTTGGTAATCAAGCCTACCACTGTAGTGTTGTCTGCAAACTTGTTGATTGAGTTGGAGGCGTGCATGGCCACGCAGTCGTGGGTGAACAGGGAGTACAGGAGAGGGCTCAGAACGCACCCTTGTGGGGCCCCAGTGTTGAGGATCAGCTGGGTGGAGATGTTGTTGCCTACAACACCAGTTTTGAGGGTACTATGGTGTTAAATGCTGAGCTGTGGTCGATGAACAGCATTCTCACATTGGTATTCCTCTTGTCCAGATGGGTTAGGGCAGTGTGCAGTGTGGTTGCGATTGCGTCGTCTGTGGACCTATTGGGGCGGAAAGCAAATTGGAGTGGGTCTAGGGTGTCAGGTAGGGTGGAGGTGATATGGTCCTTGACTTGTCTCTCAAAGCACTTCATGATGACGGAAGTGAGTGCTATGGGGCGGTAGTAATTTAGTTCAGTTACCTTAGCTTTCTTGGGAACAGGAACAATGGTGGCCCTCTTGAAGCATGTGGGAACAGCAGACTGGGATAAGGATTGATTGAATATGTCCGTAAACACACCAGCCAGCTGGTCTGCGCATGCTCTTATGACGTGGCTGGGGATGCCGTCTGGGCCTGCAGCCTTGCTAGGTTTAAAACGTTTAAATGTTTTACTCACGTCGGCTGCAGTGAAGGAGAGTCCGCAGGTTTTGGTAGAGGGCCTTGTCAGTGGCACTGTATTGTCCTCAAATCGAGCAAAGAAGTTGTTTAGTCTGTCTGGGAGCAAGACATCATGGTCCGCGACGAGGCTGGTTTTCTTTTTGTAATCTGTGATTGACTGTAGACCCTGCCACATACCTCTTGTGTCTGAGCCGTTGAATTGTGACTCTACTTTGTCTCTATACTGACGCTTAGCTTGTTTGATTGCCTTGCGGAGGGAATTGCTACACTGTTTGTATTCGGTCATGTTTCCAGTCACCTTGCCCTGGTTAAAAGCAGTGGTTCGCGCGAATGCTGCCATCAATCCATGGTTTCTGGTTTGGGAATGTTTTAATAGTTGCTGTGGGTACGACATTGCTGATGCACTTGCTAATAAACTCACTCACTGAATCAGTGTATTCATCAATGTTGTTTTTTATGCAATGTGGAACATATCCCAATCCACGTGATCGAAGCAATCTAGAAGCGTGGAATCAGATTGTTCGGACCAGCGTTGAACAGACCTGAGCACGGGAGCTTCCTGTTTTAGTCTCTGTCTATAGGCAGGGAGCAACCAAAATGGAGTCGTGCTCAGCTTTTCCGAAAGGAGGGCAGGGGAGGGCCTTATACGTGTCGCGGAAGTTAGAATAACAATGATCCAGGGTTTTACCAGCCCTGGTCGCAAAATCGATATGCTGATAGAATTTAGGGAGTCTTGTTTTCAGATTGGCCTTGTTAAAATCCCCAGCTACTATGAATGCAGCCTCGGGATATGTGGTTTCCAGTTTACGTAGAGTCAAATAAAGTTTGTTCAGGGCCATCGATGTGTCTGCTTGGGGGGAATATATGCGGATGTGATTATAATCTAAAATAATTCTCTTGGTAGATAATGTGGTCGACATTTGATTGTGAGGAATTCTAAGTCAGGTGAACAGAAGGACTTGAGTTCCTGTATGTTGTTATGATCACACCACGTTTCGTTAATCATAAGGCACACCCCCCGCCCCTCTTCTTACCAGAAAGATGCTTGTTTCTGTCGGCGCGATGTGTGAAAAAAACAGTTGGCTGTATCGACTCCAATAGCGTGTCTCGAGTGAGCCATGTTTCCATGAAGCAAAGAACGTTACAGTCTCTTATGTCTCTCTGGAATGCTACCCTTGCTCGGATTTCATCAACCTTGTTGTCAAGAGACTGGACATTGGCAAGTAGTATGCTCAGGAGCAGTGCGTGATGTGCCCGTCTCCGGAGCCTGACCAGAAGACAGCTTCGTCTGCCCCTTTTACGGCGTCGTTGTTTTGGTTCGCTGGCTGGGATCCGATCCATTGTCCTGGGTGGTGGGCAAAACACAGGATCCGCTTCGGGAAAGTTGTATTCCTGGTGGTAATAATTTTGAGTTGACGTTGCTCTTATATGCAGTAGTTCCTCCCGACTGTATGTAATAAAACCTAAGTGTGTGTGTGTGTGTGTGTGTGTGTGTGTGTGTGTGTGTGTGTGTGTGTGTGTGTGTGTGTGTGTGTGTGTGTGTGTGTGTGTGTGTGTGTGTGTGTGTGTGTGTGTGTGTGTGTGTGTGTGTGTGTGTGTGTGTGTGTGTGTGTGTGTGTGTGTGAAAGGTTCCTGTTGTCACCAGGTGCCTGAATCAGAGACATCCTGCTGAGAGGGTCAGGTGCTGACTAAAAGTATTCCACCTGTGTAAACACTACCCTGGCAGCTTCACACCTGAGATGGATCGGCTTGGGACACAAGTGTGTATGCCAGAGAAGAGGATGAGAGAAGGAAGAAAAGCGAGATAAGGTGTGGGGAGCTATGGGAACCTTGGGAATCTTCTCCCTCCCTCTTTTTTTCTCTATATCTCTGTTTATTATTTTTGAGTAGAGAGGTGAACAGAACAAAACAGAGAGATACAAAGAAAAAGAGAGAAAGGGAAGAATCGGGAAGGAGAGAGACAGAAAGGAGTGAAAGGCAGACAGAGATAAAGAGCGAGAAGTGAACTTGTCAATCCTAAACTCCTTGCTAAGAGGACATTTGTTTTTGTAATCTTCTCCAGTGGGTAAAGTCTGGTTACATAACCACCTGAAAATACAGGTGGGTGGCTTACCTGCCAAACACACTGACAGAGAGAAGGAGAGGGAGGAAGAGAGGGAGAGGTGAAAGCTTCAGATCAGTGATTACTCCAATGGAAAGAGTAACAAAGTTTTTAAGATGGCTTTTTAGGACTCCACTAGGGGGCAATCAAGACAAAAATACACTGAACAAAAATATAAACAACACAACATGCAACAATTTCAAAGGTTTTACTGAGTTACAGTTCATATAAGGAAATCAGTAAATTAAGCCCAAGTCTATGGATTTCACATGACTAGGAACACAGATATGTTGTTGATCACAGATACAGTGGGGCAAAAAAAGTATTTAGTCAGCCACCAATTGTGCAAGTTCTCCCACTTAAAAAGATGAGAGGCCTGTAATTTTCATCATAGGTACACTTCAACTATGACAGACAAAATGAGAAAAAAAGTCCAGAAAATCACACTGTAGGACTTTTAATGAATGTATTTGCAAATTATGGTGGAAAATAAGTATTTGGTCACCTACAAACAAGCAAGATTTCTGGCTCTCACAGACTCTGGCTCTCTTTTTGGTAACTTCTTCTTTAAGAGGCTCCTCTGTCCTCCTCCCGTCACCTGTATTAAAGGCACCTGTTTGAACTTGTTATCAGTATAAAAGACACCTGTCCACAACCTCAAACAGTCACACTCCAAACTCCACTATGGCCAAGACCAAAGAGCTGTCAAAGGATACCAGAAATGAAATTGTAGACATGCACCAGGCTGGGAAGACTGAATCTGCAATAGGTAAGCAGCTTGGTTTGAAGAAATCAACTGTGGGAGCAATTATTAGGAAATGGAAGACATACAAAACCACTGATAATCTCCCTTAATCTGGGGCTCCACACAAGATCTCACCCCGTGGGGTCAAAATAATCACAAGAACGGTGAGCAAAAATCGCAGAACCACATGGGGGGACCTAGTGAATGACCTGCAGAGAGCTGGGACCAAAGAAACAAAGCCTACCATCAGTAACACACTACGCCGCCAGGAACTCAAATCCTGCAGTGCCAGACAAGTCCCCCTGCATAAGTCAGTACATATCCAGGCACGTCTGAAGTTTGCTAGAGAGCATTTGGATGATCCAGAAGAAGATTGGGAGAATGTCATATGGACAGATGAAACCAAAATATTACTTTTTGGTAAAAACTCAACTCGTCGTGTTTGGAGGACAAAGAATGCTGAGTTGCATCCAAAGAACACCATACCTACTGTGAAGCATGGCGGTGGAAACATCATGCTTTGGGGCTGTTTTTCTGCAAAGGGACCAGTATGACTGATCCGTGTAAAGGAAAGAATGAATGGGGCCATGTATCGTGAGATTTTGAGTGAAAACCTCCTTCCATCAGCAAGGGCATTGAAGAAGAAACCTGGCTGGGTCTTTCAGCATGACAATGATCCCAAACACACCGCCTGGGCAACGAAGGAGTGGCTTCGTAAGAAGCATTTCAAGGTCCTGGAGTGGCCTAGCCAGTCTCCAGATCTCAACCCCATAGAACATCTTTGGAGGGAGTTGAAAGTCCATGTTGCCCAGCAACAGCCCCAAAACATCACTGCTCTAGAGGAGATCTGCATGGAGGAATGAGCCAAAATACCAGCAACAGTGTTTGAAAACCTTGTGAAGATTTACAGAAAATGTTTGACCTCTGTCATTGCCAACAAAGGGTATAAAACAAAGTATTGAGATAAACTTTTGTGTTTGACCAAATACTTATTTTCCACCATAATTTGCAAATAAATTCATTAAAAATCCTACAATGTCATTTTCTGGATTTTTTTTCTCATTTTGTCTGTCATAGTTGAAGTGTACCTATGATGAAAATTACAGGCCTCTCTCATCTTTTTAAGTGGGAGAACTTGCATAATTGGTGCTTGACTAAATACTTTTTCCCCCACTGTACCATTAAAAATCAGAAAACCAGTCAGTATCTGATGTGACCCCCATTTGCCTCACGCAGCGTGACACATTTCCTTCGCATAGAGTTGATCGGGCTGTTGATTGTGGCATGTGGAATGTTGTCCCACTCCTCTTCAATTGCTGTGCAAAGTTGCTGGATATCGGTGGGAACTGGAACGTGCTGTTGTACACATCAATCCAGAGCATCCCAAACATGCTCAATCAGTGACATGTCTGGTGAGTAAACAGGCCATGGAAGAACTGGGACCTTTTCAGCTTCCAGGAATTGAGTGGAGATCCTTGCAACATGGGGCCGTGCATTATCATGCTGAATCATGAAGTGATGGTGGTGGATGAATGGTACGACAATGGGCCTCAGTATCTCATCGTGGTATCTATGTGCATTCAAACTTCCATCGATAAAATGCAATTGTGTTTGTTGTCTGTAGCTTATGCCTGGCCATACCATAACCCCACTGCCACCATGGGACAAACTGCTCATCCACACGACGCTATATCATTTGGCTGGTTCAGTTGAAACCGGGATTCATCCGTGAAGAGCACAACTTCTCCAGCATGCCAGTGGCCATTTGCCCACTGAATTTGGTTGCAACGCCAAATTCAGGTCAAGACCCTGGTGAGGACAACGAGCACGTAGATGAGCTTCCCTGAGACGGTTTCTGACAGTTAGTGCAGAAATTCTTCAGCTGTCCAGGTGGCTGGTCTCAGATGATCCCGCAGGTGAAGAAGCCGGATGTGGAGGTCCTGGGCTGATGTGGTTACACGTGGTCTGCGGTTGTGAGGCGGGTTGGACGTACTGCCAAATTCTCTAAAACGACGTTGGGGGCGGCTTATGGTAGAGAAATTAACATGACATTTTCTGGCAACAGCTCTGGTGGACATTCCTGCAGTCAGCATGCCAATTGTGTTGTGTGACAAAACTTCACATTTTAGAGGCCTTTTATTGTCCCCAGCACAAGGTGCACTTGTGTAATGATCATGCTGTTTAATCAGCTTCTAGATATGCCACACCTGTCAGGTGGATGGATTATTGTAGCGAAGGAGAAATGCTCACTAACAGACATGTAAACAAATTTGTGCACAACATTTGAGAGAAATACGCTTTTTATGAGTATGGAACAATTGTGGGATCTTTTACTTTAGCTCATGAAACATTGGACCAACACTTTACATGTTGTGTTAATATTTTTGTTCAGTATATTTAGGGACAGCTGCAATGGGCTGGCTATACTCCAGTAGCCACCCAATAGGGTTTTTTCCTTCTGTATTCCAAACGAGACCATACATGGTCATGTGAGCAGTGGAAACCATTTAAAACCATTGAGTAGTTGGTTGACCCAGTACACTAAGTGAAGGTTCTATGGTCAGGTTCTACTACAGTTTCCCACACAGGGAGGGATCAGCCACCGGCAACAAGGCTCTGATAGCTGATACATCCTGTTTCCTGATCAATATTCAATGTATGACTGGTCAATATTTTGAGAAATCTGCTCACCCAGACATTCATCTATCAATCTATCTGTCTATCTATCCAAAGACACATCCATATAGTTTCTCCCTCCAGCTCTTTTATCCTACTCTTTCTCTCTTCCTCCACACCTCTTTGTTCTCCCCCTTCATCTCAACATCTTTAAACAACTTGCGTCAGATTGTCTGTACAATATATGTGCAGTGAGAATAGTGTTTGCCCACAATGTGTCTCTGTAATTGATGGATTGCACCGAGTTAGACAATAGCTGAGTTGATTATGCTCAGTGCGTCTCGCAGTGATGATGTCAGGAGAGACAGTAGGGGGTTGGGGACACCAGAGAGTGACGCTTTTGGTTTGAAACTCAGTCTGACAGCTGTCCCTATGGAGGGGGAGGGGTATGGGGTGCTTGGTTGCTGGGGTGGGGTCTGGGGTTTGCTTCCCCCACACTCACATTTGAGAAGAACAGAAGTAATCCATACCATGGTCAACACTGACTGCTTTGTGTTGTGTTACGGGTCTGTCCTTTGTGAAAAGATGCAGAATTTCAGTATCCAGTATCACTTGAGATTGTTCAAAGCTTTGGGAATGTAGGCTACATAGCATTGACCACTGAGTAGAGAGCTTATCGAGCATGAGAACATTTGATCTTTAGTTTAAATTAATCTTCCTTGAAAAAGCCAAGGTATTCAATATGCTTGACATGCATTTTCGTGAAGATCTATGAAAACTACATGAAACTTAGGTCATCAAATACAAAACAGTAGCCAGGTTTGTTTCATATGTTTTTATTCAGAAATGAAATGAAAATACATGCATGGGTAACTTGATATCACTAAGTAAAATGGAACAGTCACGTATAGTTATGTAGGTAGGCTATTATCATTAGAGTAAGCCAACAAAGTCATTTCTTGTGATCTTAAACTTAAGTGGCTAGCTAGACGCCACTGTGGCCCTGCTCTTGTGTGTCTAACTATTGTTGTATTCCATCCCAAGACGACTGCTTTGTGCCAGGGAAAATGTCAATCTAGCTCAAACAATGACTCAACTGATAAAATAATTAATCTTAGCTCTCCCCTCCTTATTACAATTGCTTATGGCTTTGTACTTGAAGTAGCCAATGTCTACGACCGAACAAAACAGCACAATAACTTGGCTCAGGCTATAAAGAATTCATTGATAATAACAGCTACAGCTAAGCCGTTGGGGCGATAGCCAAGAAACACTTCTTCCAATGTAAACATTATTCTTCCTAAATGGTTTATTCAAGATAATTTCCCTGTGAAGATTATTTTCATGTGTTACATTTACGTTTGTGATTAGGTTGAGATTTGGTTATGATTGTATAGGATAGCAGCACTGAATACAAATGCAGAGCCTTTGCCTTTCTGTTATTTTACGATAGCTGTTTATCTCTCCTGCGGAAGACTGGGCCCTTTAATGGTTATAGTGGTGGCCCGGTGAGGCCTGTTTCGTGTGTGTGTGCCTGTGCATATGTACTGTATATTGTTTGCGTATGTGTGTGCGTATATACAGTATGTGCAAATATGTGTGTGTGTTCGTGAGGTGTTTTATGTCTCATACGATATGTGTGTGTGAGA
The DNA here is from genome assembly GCF_021184085.1 of Oncorhynchus gorbuscha. Lineage (NCBI taxonomy): Eukaryota > Metazoa > Chordata > Actinopteri > Salmoniformes > Salmonidae > Oncorhynchus > Oncorhynchus gorbuscha. The sequence goes on from NC_060186.1 coordinate 56,073,259, forward strand.
GGTGTTTTATTCCTCATACTGTATGTGTGTGTGAGGTGTTTAACGTTATGCGCGTGCGGCACATTACCCGTGTGATAAGAACCACTCCATGGAGTCTTGTGTCTAGGGCTTATCAAACAGCAGATTAGCAAAGCGATTTTGTCCATGCTACAGTTTGGTTTGGCAGGGGTCGCTTCAAAACATGATACTGTGTGTTGTGCGTATGAAAGACAGTGTCAGAGGGGGTGAGGGTTTGCTTCAGGACACTGAACACGACTCAGACTACTTAGATTTGAATCTGAAGTGTCCATTTCCACCGCTTTGATAGCTAAAACCACAGACAGACAGACACACATATTGTGTTGTTCACCCCTGCATCACCTTCCTTTGTATTAGAAGACCAGCTAATGAAAATATAATTGGATACAGTTATTCTAATCTAGACGTCAAAAAAGTAAGGAGTATGTGGACTCCCCAGCCATTTTTCTATTTTTTATTGTTGAATATTAAAACATACAATCTACGTGCGGTGAAGCCACTCAACATTTACATTACATTCAGTCATCTAACAGACTTCCATCTTGAGCGACCCACAGACGCAACCAGGATCAACGCACTTCCCAAGGGCACGTCGACAGATCTCCCACCAAGTCAAAATGGGGACCCGAACCAGCAACCTATCGTCTACCGGCCCAAGCTACCAACCGCCAGGCCACCAACCGTCCAAGATCCCCCCACAGTTCCCCGTGAGCTGCCCCTCAACCATCCAAGACCATTTACATTGGTATTTGAATTTGTATTTATTATGGATCCCCCTATTCTTCCTGGGGTCCAGCAAAATTAAGACAGTTATATACCGTTTAAAATATTACATGACATTACATTTCATAACACTTTACCTAAAACATTTAGTGTGTTCCCTCAGGCCTCTACTCCAATATCACATATTTACAATACAACATCCATGTGTACGTGTGTGTAGACTGCGTGTCTTATTATGGTGCTTGCATCAGTTACCTGATGTGGAATAGAGTTCCATGTAGCCATGGCTCTATGTAGTACTGTGTGTCTCTCATAGTCTGTTCTTGACTTGGGGATTGTGAAGAGACCTCTTGTGGCATGTCTTGTGGGGTATACATGGGTGTCCGAGCTGTGTGCTAGTAGTTTAAACAGACACCTCGGTGCATTCAGCATGTCAACACTTCTTACAAAAGCAAGTCGTGATGAAGTCAATCTCTCCTCCACTTTGAGCCATGAGAGACTTACAAGCATATTATTAATGTTAGCTCTCCGTGAACATTTATTAAGGGCCAGTCGTGCTGCCCTGTTCTGAGCCAATTGTAATTTTCTGAGGTCCCTCTTTGTGGCAAGTGACCACACGGCTTTCCAGGAGCGACAAAACTAGAGCATGTAGGACCTGCCTTATTCATAGTATTGTTAAAAAGCCATAGCATCACTTTATTGTGGACAGACTTCTCCCCTGCTTAGCTACTGTTTTTTTAGCTAGCTAACCAGCTATCAGTCAGCTAACCACTGCTAGCGTTCATCAGCTAACCTTTAGCTCGGAAAGCTCTCGCCAGTTCGTACAACGCGTTTCAAGCATATGCCTGCTAACTATCTGAATCGCTGTGTTCCCAGTCAGCCCAACCACTCACTGGACCCATATGTTCACTTGACTATGCATGCCTCTCTCTAATATCAATTTGCCTCGTCCATTACTGTCCTGGTTAGTGATTACTGTCTTATTTCACTGTAGAGCCTCTAGCCCTGCTCAATATGCCTTAACCAACCATGCTGTTCCAACTCCTACATATGCGATGACATCACCTGGTTTAAACGTCTCTAGAGACTATATCTCTCTCATCATTACTCAATGCCTAGGTTTACCTCCAATGTACTCACATCCTACCTTAGCTTTGTCTTTACACTATGCCTTGAATCTATGCCAATGTGCCCAGAAACCTGCTCCTTTTACTCTCTGTTCCGAACGTGCTAGACGGCCAGTTCGTATAGCATTTAGCCGTACACTTATCCTACTTCTCCTCTGTTCTTCTGTTGATGGAGAGGTTAATCCAGGTCCTGCAGTGCCTAGCTGCACTCCCACTCCCCAGGTGCTCTCATTTGTTGACTTCTGTAACCGTAAAAGCCTTGGTTTCATGCATGTTAACATTAGAAGCCTACTCCCTAAGTTTGTTTTACTCACTGCTTTAGCACACTCTGCCAACCCGGATGTCTTAGTCGTGTCTGAATCATAGCTTACTCGCTAACTATAACATTTTCCGTCAAGATAGAACTGCCAAAGGGCGTGGTGTTGCAATATACTGCAAAGATAGCTTGCAGAGTTCTCTATTACTATTCAAGTCTGTACCCAAACAATTCGAGCTACTACTTCTAAAAATTCACTTTTCCAGAAACAAGTCTCTCACTGTTGCCGCTTGCTATAGACCTCCCTCTGCCCCCAGCTGTGCCCTCGATACCATATGTGAATTGATTGCCCCCCATCTATCTTCTGAGCTCGTGCTACTAGGTTACCTAAACTGGGACATGCTTAACACCCCAGCCATCCTACAATCCAAGCTTGATGCCCTCAATCTCACACAAATTATCAAGATGTCATAGATGTTATCCTAACTAACTCACCCTCCAAATACACCTCTGCTGTTTTCAATCAAGATCTCAGCGATCACTGCCTCATTGCCTGCATCCGTAATGGGTCTGCGACCAAACGACCACCCCTCATCACTGTCAAACGCTCTCTAAAACACTTCAGCGAGCAGGACTTTCCAATTGACCTGGCAGGGGTATCCTGGAATGACATTGACTTCATCCCGTCAGTAGATGATGCCTTGCTATTCTTTAAAAGTACCTTCCTCACTAGCTTAAATAAGCATGCCCCGTTCAAAAAATGTAGAACTAGGAATAGATATAGTCCTTGGTTCACTCCAGACCTGTCTGCCCTTGACCAGCACAAAAACATCTTGTGGCGTTCTGCATTAGCATCGAATAGCCACCGTGATATGAAACTTTTCAGGGAAGTTAGGAACAAATATACACAGGCAGTTAGGAAAGCTAAGGCTAGCGTTTTTAAACAGAAATTTGCATGCTGTAGTACTAACTCAAAAAAATTCTGGGACACTATAAAGTCCATGGAGAATAAGAGCACCTCCTCCCAGCTATCTACTGCTCTGAGGCTAGAAAACAATGTCACCACCGATAAATCCACTATAATTGAGAATTTCAATAAGCATTTCTCTATGGCTGGCCATGCTTTCCACCTGGCTACCCCTACCCCGGTCAACTGCCCGGCACCCTCCACAGCAACCCGCCAAAGCCCCCACCATTTGTCCTGTACCCAAATCCAGATAGCTGATGTTCTGGAAGAGCTGCAAAACCTGGACCCGTACAAATCAGCGGTCATCCATTTTGTTGGAGTCAAAGCAAAGGCCAGCTTTTTCAGGCAGAAATTTTCATCCTGTAGCTCTAACTCCAAAAAGTTATGGGACACTGTGAAGTCCATGGAGAACAAGAGCACCTCCTCCCAGCTGCCCACTGCACTGAGGCTAGGTAACACGGTCACCACCGATAAATCCATGATTATCGAAAAATTCAACAAGCATTTCTCAACGGCTGGCCATGCCTTCCTCCTGGCTACTCCAATCTCATCCAACAGCTAAGCCCCCCCCCCCCCCGCAGCTACTCGCCCAAGCCTCTCCAGGTTCTCCTTTACCCAAATCCAGATAGCAGATGTTCTGAAAGAGCTGCAAAACCTGGACCCATACAAATCAGCTGGGCTTGACAATCTGGACCCTCTATTTCTGAAACTATCCGCCGCCATTGTCGCAACCCCTATTACCAGACTGTTCAACCTCTCTTTCATATCGTCTGAGATCCCCAAGGATTGGAAAGCTGCCGCAGTCATCCCCCTCTTCAAAGGGGGAGACACCCTGGACCCAAACTGTTACAGACCTATATCCATCCTGCCCTGCCTATCTAAGGTCTTCGAAAGCCAAGTCAACAAACAGGTCACTGACCATCTCGAATCTCACCGTATCTTCTCCACTATGCAATCTGGTTTCCGAGCCGGTCACGGGTGCAACTCAGCCACGCTCAAGGTACTAAACGATATCATAACCGCCATCGATAAAAGACAGTACTGTGCAGCCGTCTTCATCGACCTTGCCAAGGCTTTCGACTCGGTCAATCACCATATTCTTATCGGCAGACTCAGTAGCCTCAGTTTTTCTGATGACTGCCTTGCCTGGTTCACCAACTACTTTGCTAGACAGAGTTCAATGTGTCAAATCGGAGGTCATGCTGTCCGGTCCTCTGGCAGTGTCTATGGGGGTGCCACAGGGTTCAATTCTCGGGCCGACTCTTTTCTCTGTATATATCAATGATGTTGCTCTTGCTGCGGGCGATTCCCTGATCCACCTCTACGCAGACGACACCATTCTGTATACTTCCGGCCCGTCCTTGGACACTGTGCTATCTAACCTCCAAACAAGCTTCAATGCCATACAGCACTCCTTCCGTGGCCTCCAACTGCTCTTAAATGCTAGTAAAACCAAATGCATGCTTTTCAACCGTTCGCTGCCTGCACCCGCACGCCTGACTAGCATCACCACCCTGGATGGTTCCAACCTAGAATATGTGGACATCTATAAGTACCTAGGTGTCTGGCTAGACTGTAAACTCTCCTTCTAGACTCATATCAAACATCTCCAATCTAAAATAAAATCTAGAGTCGACTTTCTATTCCGCAACAAAGCCTCCTTCACTCACGCCGCCAAACTTACCCTAGTAAAACTGACTATCCTACAGATCCTCGACTTCGGCGATGTCATCTACAAAATAGCTTCCAACACTCTACTCAGCAAACTGGATGCAGTTTATCACAGTGCCATCCGTTTTGTTACTAAAGCACCTTATACCACCCACCACTGCGACCTGTATGCTCTAGTCGGCTGGCCCTCGCTACATATTCAACGCCAGACCCACTGGCTCTAGGTCATCTACAAGTCCATGCTAGGTAAAGCTCCGCCTTATCTCAGTTCACTGGTCATGATGGCAACACCCACCTGTAGCACGCGCTCCAGCAGGTGTATCTCACTGATCATCCCTAAAGCCAACACCTCATTTGGCCGCCTTTCGTTCCAGTTCAAAATCAAATCAAATCAAATGTATTTATATAGCCCTTCGTACATCAGCAGATATATCAAAGTGCTGTACAGAAACCCAGCCTAAAACCCCAAACACGCAAGCAATGCAGGTGTAGAAGCACGGTGGCTAGGAAAAACTCCCTAGAAAGGCCAAAACATAGGAAGAAACCTAGAGAGGAACCAGGCTATGTGGGGTGGCCAGTCCTCTTCTGGCTGTGCCGGGTGGAGATTATAACAGAACATGGCCAAGATGTTCAAATGTTCATAAATGACCAGCATGGTCGTATAATAATAAGGCAGAACAGTTGAAACTGGAGTAGCAGCACGGTCAGGTGGACTGGGGACAGCAAGGAGTCATCATGTCAGGTAGTCCTGGGGCATGGTCCTAGGGCTCAGGTCCTCGGAGAGAGAGAAAGAAAGAGAGAATTAGAGAGAGCATATGTGGGGTGGCAAGTCCTCTTCTGGCTGTGCCGGGTGGAGATTATAACAGAACATGGCCAAGATGTTAAAATGTTCATAAATGACCAGCATGGTCGAATAATAATAAGGCAGAACAGTTGAAACTGGAGCAGCAGCACGGACAGGTGGACTGGGGACAGCAAGGAGTCATCATGTCAGGTAGTCCTGGGTCCTTGGGCTCAGGTCCTCCGAGAGAGAGAAAGAAAGAGAGAAGGAGAGAATTAGAGAACGCACACTTAGATTCACACAGGACACCGAATAGGACAAGAGAGAAGTACTCCAGATATAACAAACTGACCCTATCCCCCCGACACATAAACTACTGCAGCATAAATACTGGAGGCTGAAACAGGAGGGGTCAGGAGACACTGTGGCCCCATCCGAGGACACCCCCGGACAGGGCCAAACAGGAAGGATATAACCCCACCCACTTTGCCAAAGCACAGCCCCCACACCACTAGAGGGACATCTTCAACCACCAACTTACCATCCTGAGACAAGGCTGAGTATAGCCTACAAAGATCTCCGCCATGGCACTACCCAAGGGGGGGGGCGCCAACCCAGACAGGATGACCACATCAGTGAATCAACCCACCCAGTAAGCCAGTGACTCAGCCACTGTAATAGGGTTAGAGGCAGAGAATCCCAGTGGAAAGAGGGGAACCGGCCAGGCAGAGACTGCAAGGGCGGTTCGTTGCTCCAGAGCCTTTCCGTTCACCTTCCCACTCCTGGGCCAGACTACACTCAATCATATGACCCACTGAAGAGATGAGTCTTCAGTAAAGACTTAAAGGTTGAGACCGAGTTTGCGTCTCTTACATGGGTAGGCAGACCATTCCATAAAAATGGAGCTATATAGGAGAAAGCCCTGCCTTCAGCTGTTTGCTTAGAAATTCTAGGGACAATTAGGAGGCCTGCGACTTGTGACCGTAGCGTACGTGTAGGTATGTACGGCAGGACCAAATCAGAGAGATAGGTAGGAGCAAGCCCATGTAATGCTTTGTAGGTTAGCAGTAAAACCTTGAAATCAGCCCTTGCTTTGACAGGAAGCCAGTGTAGAGAGGCTAGCACTGGAGTAATATGATCAAATTTTTTGGTTCTCTTCAGGATTCTAGCAGCCGTATTTAGCACCAACTGAAGTTTATTTAGTGCTTTATCTGGGTAGCCGAAAAGTAGAGCATTGCAGTAGTCTAATCTAGAAGTGACAAAAGTATGGATTACTTTTTCTGCATCATTTTTGGACAGAAAGTTTCAGATTTTTGCAATGTTACGTAGATGGAAAAAAGCTTGCTGCCTGTGACTGGAACGAATTGCAAAAATCTCTGAAGTTGGAGACTTTTATCTCCCTCACCAACTTCAAACATCTGCTATCTGAGCAGCTAACCGATCGCTGCAGCTGTACATAGTCTATCGGTAAATAGCCCATCCAATTTTTACCTACCTCATCCCCATACTGTTTATATTTATTTACTTTTCTGCTTTTTTGCACACCAATATCTCTACCTGTACATGACCATCTGATCATTTATCACTCCAGTGTTAATCTGCAAAATTGTAATTATTCTCCTACCTCCTCATGCCTTTTGCACACAATGTATATAGACTCTTTTTTTTCTACTGTGTTATTGACTTGTTAATTGTTTACTCCATGTGTAACTCTGTGTTGTCTGTTCACACTGCTATGCTTTATCTTGGCCAGGTCGCAGTTGCAAATGAGAACTTGTTCTCAACTAGCCTACCTGGTTAAATAAAGGTGAAATAAAATAAAAATAATAACAAATAAAACTCCCAGGTCTCCATGTTAGACAACAAATGTTCGTTTTGTTCGATAAAGTTCATCTTTATGTCCAAATACCTCCATTTTGTTGGTGTAGATTTTCCTCTGGTTTTTGCCTGCCATATTAGTTCTGTTATACTCACAGACATTATTTTAGCAGTTTTGGAAACATTAGTGTGTTGTCTATCGATATCTACTAATTATATGCATATCCTAGCTTATGGGCCTGAGTAGCAGGCAGTTTCATTTGGGCACGCTTTTCATCCAAAATTCCGAATGCTGCCCCCTACCCTAGTGAAGTTAAAGAACACCCCTCTGTGTTCTGTTAGACAGGTAACTCTTTATCCACAATATAGCAGGGGGTGTAAAACCATAATGCATACGTCTTTCCATCAGCAGGCTATGATCGATAATGTCTAAAGCCGCATTGAAGTCTAACAAAACAGCTCCCAAAATCTTTTTATCATCAATTTCTCTGTCAATCATCAGTCATTTGTGTAAGTGCTGTGCTTGTTGAATGTCCTCCCCTACAAGCTTGCTGAAAGTCTTTTGTCAATTTGTTTACTGTAAAACAGCATTGTATCAAACAAAATTTGAGCCAGTAAAGGGGGCTTTACTATTCTTGGGTAGCGTAATTACTTTTGCTTCCCTCCAGGCCTGGGGGCATGTGTGTATGTATGTGTGTGTCCGCGTGTGTGTCCGCGTGTGTGCACATGTGTGCGTTTTGAATGTGAGTTTGTATATATGCATGTGTACACTCATACAAGCACCTATCATCAGCCTCAGGCAAACAAGGCATTGGATGAAACAACCTCCTCAGTGTTCCTTTACGCCCACATGGATCACCATGTATGATAAAATAAGAGGGAACATCACTAGTGGGTAATGTTTTATTACTTTTTCTCGTTCTTTCTTTCTTTCTTTCTTTCTTTCTTTCTTTCTCTTACCTTCTCTCTCTTTCTGTGTTTCTGGCTGTGTGTCTATCTGTGCGCATGTGTTTGTTTGTGTTTTTGTTTTTGTATACCTCTATTTACTTTTACCTCTTGGCTTGTCTAATACATGAATCCAGTTGAGTGGCTTTGTGGGGTGAGTTCTTACCTCTGAGCTTGCCTAATACATGAATCCAGTTGAGTGGCTTTGTGTGGTGAGTTCTTACCTCTGAGCTTGCCTGATACATGAATCCAGTTGAGTGGCTTTGTGTGGTGAGTTCTTACCTCTGAGCTTGCCTAATACATGAATCCAGTTGAGTGGCTTTGTAGGGTGAGTTCTTACCTCTGAGCTTGCCTAATACATGAATCCAGTTGAGTGGCTTTGTAGGGTGAGTTCTTACCTCTGAGCTTGCCTGATACATGAATCCAGTTGAGTGGCTTTGTGTGGTGAGTTCTTACCTCTGAGCTTGCCTAATACATGAATCCAGTTGAGTGGCTTTGTGGGGTGAGTTCTTACCTCTGAGCTTGCCTGATACATGAATCCAGTTGAGTGGCTTTGTGGGGTGAGTTCTTACCTCTGAGCTTGCCTGATACATGAATCCAGTTGAGTGGCTTTGTGGGGTGAGTTCTTACCTCTGAGCTTGCCTGATACATGAATCCAGTTGAGTGGCTTTGTGGGGTGAGTTCTTACCTCTGAGCTTGCCTAATACATGAATCCAGTTGAGTGGCTTTGTGGGGTGAGTTCTTACCTCTGAGCTTGCCTGATACATGAATCCAGTTGAGTGGCTTTGTGGGGTGAGTTCTTACCTCTGAGCTTGCCTGATACATGAATCCAGTTGAGTGGCTTTGTGGGGTGAGTTCTTACCTCTGAGCTTGCCTGATACATGAATCCAGTTGAGTGGCTTTGTGGGGTGAGTTCTTACCTCTGAGCTTGCCTGATACATGAATCCAGTTGAGTGGCTTTGTGGGGTGAGCCACCGACTGATCGCAGGCAGAATCTGTTAAGTCGATCACCATTCAGTGATCAGAGATTACTGTATGTAAGACTCAACTGGAACTGTTGCTGCGGGCTGAGGATGGTGCTGAGTTCTAAAGTAAGAAAAGGAAGTTGCGTGCCTTGTAAAGACACTAGTGGAGCATCTTCGAAGTATGGGTTAAGCATGTAGGCATAGACATGTGTTGATGATGGTCTTATATTTTATATCAAGTTAATGTGCTCCAATTCTAACACCCCCTTTTCAGCTTTTATGTATTGTTGCTCATCTTTGAGACACATTCCTCGGTCATAACTATACAGTTGAAAACAAGTGACTCTGAAATAAATGTGTTATCTGCTCGTGTGCCAGGAGTGGCAAGTTGCCCAGAGTCACACTGTGTGTGTGTGTGCGTGTGCGTGTGCGTGTGCGTGTGCGTGCGTGCGTGTGTGTGTGTGTGTGTCAGTCAGTCATGGAGAGGTCAGAGCGTCACATTAGGGATATGTTACTGACAGATGATCAGATCCAGGTTTACTGCCAGGGTATATTTGAGTTAGACTAGAGAGGCTTGCATCACTGAGTTACTAAACTTCCTTTAGGGCTTTAAATTAAGGAAGTTGACAAGCGCGTGTATGCGTGTTTATGTAATAATACTTTTTTTGGGGGGGGGGGGGTTAGGGGAGTGCTGTGGCACCTGTTGTACAGTAGGACACAGACACTTAGTGACACACATGCATGCACACACACGCCACACAAAATATACACACAACCTAGAGGTATGTATGTCCTTTAGGATCATGTATCATCAGAGTAGGACAAAAGCCTTCAGAACCCACTGCCCTCTTACCACACACGCACGCACGCACGCACGCACGCACGCACGCACGCACGCACGCACGCACGCACGCACGCACGCACGCACGCACGCACGCACGCACGCACGCACGCACGCACGCACGCACGCACGCACGCACGCACGCACGCACGCACGCACGCACGCACGCACGCACGCACGCACGCACGCACGCACGCACGCACGCACGCACGCACGCACGCACGCACGCACGCACGCACGCACGCACGCACACACACACACACACACACACACACACACACACACACACACACACACACACACACACACACACACACACACACACACACACACACACACACACACACACACACACACACACACACACACACACACACACACACACACACACACACACACACACACACACACACAAAGTTTTTAAGCCAGTTAGGATGACCACTTTATTTTAAGAATGTGAAATATCAGAATAATAGTAGAGAGAATGATTTATTTCAGCTTTTATTTCTTTCATCACATTCCCAGTGGGTCAGAAGTTTACATACACTCAATTAGTATTTGGTAGCATTAACTTTAAATTGTTTAACTTGGGTCAAACGTTTCGGGTAGCCTTCCACAAGCTTCCAACAATAAGTTGGGTGAATTTTGGCCCATTCCTCCTAACAGAGCTGGTATAACTGAGTCGGGTTTGTAGGCCTCCTTGCTCACACACGCTTTTTCAGTTCTGCCCACAAATGTTCTATTGGATTGAGGTCAGGGCTTTGTGATGGCCACTCCAATACCTTGACGTTGTTGTCCTTAAGCCATTTTGCCACAACTTTGGAAGTATGCTTGGGGTCATTGTCCATTTGGAAGACCCATTTGCGAGCAAGCTTCTTGACTGATGTCTTGATGTTGCTTCAATATTTCCACATCATTTTCCTTCCTCATGATGCCATCTATTTTGTGAAGTGCACCAGTCCCTCAGCACAACATGATGCTGCCACCCCAATGCTTCACGGTTGGGATGGTGTTCTTCGGCTTGCAAGCATCCACGTTTTTCTTCCAAACATAACGATGGTCATAATGGCCATTCAGTTCTATCTTTGTTTCATCAGACCAGATTACATTTCTCCAAAAGTAGGATCTTTGTCCCCATGTGCAGTTGCAAACTGTCTGGGTTTTTTATGGTGGTTCCAGGGCAGTGGATTCTTCCAAGCTGAGCGACCTTTCAGGTTGTTGATATAGGACTCGTTTTACTGTGGATATAGATAATTTTGTACACATTTCCTCCAGCATCTTCACAAGGTCCTTTGCTGTTGTTCTGGGATTGATTTGAACTTTTTGCACCTAAGTACGTTCATCTCTAGGAGACAGAACGTGTGTCCTTCCTGAGTGTGCTGTGTGGTCCCATGGTGTTTATACTTGCGTACTATTGTTTGTACAGATGAACATGGTACCTTCAGGTGTTTGGAAATTGCTCCCAAGGATGAACCAGACTTGTGGAGGTCTACAATTATTTTCTGAGGTCTTGGCTGATTTATTTTGATTTTCCCATGATGTCAAGCAAAGAGGCACTGAGTTTGAAGGTAGGCCTTGAAATACATCCACAGGTACACCGCCAATTGACTCAAATGATGTCAATTACCCTGTAAGAAGCTTCTAAAGCCATGACCTCATTTTCTGGACTTTTCAAAGCTGTTTAAAGGCACAGTCAACATAGGGTATGTAAACTTCTCACCCACTGGAATTGTGATACAGTGAATTATAAGTGAAATAATGTGTCTGTAAACAATTGTTGGAAAAATTACTTGTGTCATGCACAAAGTAGATGTCCTAACCGACTTGCCAATACTATAGTTTGTTAACAACCTATGTGTATGTAAACTTCCGACTTCAACTGTAAATACACTCAGACAGCAACTATATTCAAATGCAACAACTACTTTAAATTGTCAGCCTCCCTGGCTGCAATTTATTAGTGGAGAATGTTTTTATTAGGACAACGAGAGCTATTCTGACTAGAAAAGTCAGATTTCAATGAATATGCTCTGATTTAGAAAGGTGACTGATTTCACTGTCAACCTGTGCCCCTTGCCAGGGCTGTTTCTTGCATTTTGGGAGCCCTTAGCAAGATTTGGTTGGTGGCCCCAGCATCACCCAACTCGCGGTCAAAACATTTTAGTGGCATCCCTCTTTGGCGGAGGAAAGTAAAGAATGTGCAGCTTGTCCTTCAATTCTACACATTTTCCCATGGAGTTAGGGTGACCAAATGTCCCGGATTGTGTTGGACAGTCCTGCATTTTGGCATTTTGTTCTGCAACCAAACAATCATGTCCTGGATTTTATCATCAAGTTCAAACTCCACTAATTTCGGGGAAAAAAAAGGTCGATTTGTCCCATATTTCAGTCAGACATTCCAACCTGTCTCTTGCAGTCACGTTGTGCTTCTGAAAATATATACATCATAAGGATGTTGTATTGGTGATGTTAGACACTTCTCAAATCCTTGTTGTGATCTGATATTTTGATGTTGCGGACTAAATTCCAGCTCAACTTGGAGAGGACAGTTTGGTGTAACTACTTCTAAAAAGCTGCTTCTGATGAAGAGCTACAAAAGTAAGTAAATAGTCATATTAGCCTAAAAAGATATAAGGTGATTTTGTCCCTTGTGAGGTGCTCCATCCTCATTAGTTGCTTATTCAACTTATTTGCTGCAACTTCACTCAATCCTGTTTAATACTGGATTAGTTTATATTCCCTGAGACCAACCAGAAAATGTTTCCTTGGCCAAATATTTCTAGATTTTCATAAAACATGTTGTCTTTCTGCATGACGCAGAAGAATAGGCTATAGTTGCTTCAATGAGCTTGTTTGATGAAGTGGGAGCAGGGGTGCAGTGCTGCCAGAGGACTCGTTGCCATTTTTCGCTCCCCACAATGGTGCTCTTTTAGTAAAGTTAGATCAAAGCTGAATCTATTTTATCTTTATTTAACTAGGCAAGTCAGTTCAGAACAAATTCTTACCCTAGGAACAGTGGGTTAACTGCCTGTTCAGGGGCAGAACGACAGATGTGTACCTTGTCAGCTCGGGGATTTGAACTTGCAACCTTTCAGTTACTAGTCCAATGCTCTAACCACTAGGCTACCCTGCCGCCCCAATGTCTTGGAAGATCACATGATTAATTGGAATTCTACATAACAGAACTAAATATAATAGCATAGTTAGCTGAATAGTCCAAAATTAATTATCATGTGGCCAAAACTCAACAGCACGCGCCGCTACCCAGAATTTGCTTGGATTTAAACAAAATACAGGAAGGCTAATAGTTTGAATACCATCTGCTCTAATTTGCTAACAAAAAAAGTAATTGAAGAAATTCTAAATGCATATTCCCATGAAACTGATTGAGATCAAATGATTGGCATGTGATGCTGGCAACACTTTAAATGTCCAGCAAAATCATCCTGTTGTCCGGCATTTGGGTATTTTAAATGTGGTCACCCTACATGGGATGTTTTTTATTTATTTATTTATTTTTATTTCACCTTTATTTAACCAGGTAGGCTAGTTGAGAACAAGTTCTCATTTGCAACTGCGACCTGGCCAAAAATAAAGCATAGCAGTGTAAACAGACAACACAGAGTTACACATGGAGTAAACAATTAACAAGTCAATAACACAGTAGAAAAAAATGGGCAGTCTATATACAATGTGTGCAAAAGGCATGAGGAGGTAGTCGAATAATACAATTTTGCAGATTAACACTGGAGTGATAAATGATCAGATGGTCATGTACAGGTAGAGATATTGGTGTGCAAAAGAGCAGAAAAGTAAATAAATAAAAAACAGTATAAAAACAGTATGGGAATGAGGTAGATGAAAATGGGTGGGCTATTTACCAATAGACTATGTACAGCTGCAGCGATCGGTTAGCTTCTCGGATAGCTGATGTTTGAAGTTGGTGAGGGAGATAAAAGTCTCCAACTTCAGCGATTTTTGCAGTTCGTTCCAGTCACAGGCAGCAGAGTACTGGAACGAAAGGCGGCCAAATGAGGTGTTGGCTTTAGGGATGATCAGTGAGATACACCTGCTGGAGCGCGTGCTACGGATGGGTGTTGCCATCGTGACCAGTGAACTGAGATAAGGCGGAGCTTTACCTAGCATGGACTTGTAGATGACCTGGAGCCAGTGGGTCTGGCGACGAATATGTAGTGAGGGCCAGCCGACTAGAGCATACAAGTCGCAGTGGTGGGTGGTATAAGGTGCTTTAGTGACAAAGCGGATGGCACTGTGATAGACTGCATCCAGTTTGCTGAGTAGAGTGTTGGAAGCCATTTTGTAGATGACATCGCCGAAGTCGAGGATCGTAGATCAAATGTTGCAGTTTTAAAGCTAATGTCTTGCAATTTTACACATTTTGCCATGACTTATGCCATATTGATATGATATCTGAGTGCGAGTGACAAACAAAATAGTTACCTAGCAATCTATATAATGTTAGCTGACATGGGCTAATTAAGTTACTTTCAGTGACTGACATAACAAGAGGGAAACTGCTGAGGCACTACCAAATTCCGAAATTGCACGTTGTGTATTCTACCATCCTAGATAGTTGAGACCCCGGCTGACTTCCCCCCTAAAAATTATAAAATTATAAGCTTTATGTCGCTTATGTCTAGAAACGGCACTGCCCCGTGCCCCACAACCACATTATTTATTGTTCATTCATCCTTCTCTTTCTTATACTATCACTCTCTCCCTCTACTTTTTTGCATCTCACTACTGCCACCTGTCCTGTCTCTATGTACCCACAGTTATTGGCCGGCTCTCATTGGAGTAGCCGGTGGCCAGTCAAATACTGGCATTGTGGTACAGAGGGAGGGGCATGTAAAATGGTTCCTGGATATTCATGAGCACCAGCTGTAGCTTTGAGTGCTCTATCATAGACTGAGCCACAACAGTTAAGACCTCACTGGCTGGAGTCTCAACACTGCTGTTAGAGGGAAATTCAGCAAGAGCATGAGAGACACACAGATAGAGACAGAGACACACAGAAACAAAGACAGACAGACAGAGAGTGACAGGAAGAGCTAGAGAGACAGAGAGAGGGAGACACTGTTGCTCCAGTGAAAGTGTGTCAGAGAGTGAAACAGAGATTGACAAAGACTGAGAAAGAAAAGGAGACAGACAAACTAAAGAAAGAGAGAGAAAGCTCAAAGGGATCTTTGCTAGTGAGCAGGTTTTCTCCTCAGAGTATGGTGGCAAAGAGCACATGGATTTAGTAGAGCTGTACCTCCCTGAGTGTTTCACCTATCACTCTGACACTGAGTAAGTACATGCACTATTCTGATTCATATTCTGTATGTATATAAACTGTCTGTAGAGTGTAAAGAAAATGTAATAGCACAGTAATGCTATCTAGGCAATGTTAAGCATTGAACTATGTACATGTGCAGTGCACTACTATTTGCAGTCTTGTTCTCAAATTAAGATCGTAGTTTTGGAGTTTTTAATTTGCTATTTGGTGTGATGGTGGCTTCTATGTCAGTGTAAGCAGCTCTGTGTAAAACAGAGGTAGTGGGAGCAAGTGTCCCTCTTGGAGTTTTGCTGAAAAAGAGAGTGTCTGAATGAGAGGATGAGGACTTTGACGGATGAGACCCAAACCTGCATTGTGTATGCAGAGCTAAGGGAGTGGGTCTGAAAGTGAGGGAGGGGAGGTAGAGAGAGTGATAATGTGAGGGAATGAAAGGTAGAGTTGAGAGAGATAAACAATACTTTAGAGAGAGGTGAGCGTCTGTAGGTCACTGGTGTTATTAGCTCTTTGTTGGTGTTTTTAGCTATTTTTTGCACCACTGCAAAGCAAACCCTGTCTTGAACACAATGTCAAAATGTAGATTTTCTCTAAAAATACATGAGATGGCCCTTACCAATAACTAGTAATTCTGCATAGTTCTAGATTGGTCTGGAACTCACCTTTCTGGTCAAAATAGATATTCATTGCTGAGGTGTACTCACTTTTGAGGACATAAATTGAACAATATTGGCACCATTTCATGTAACTGACAACATACTTTTCAGCCAAGCATCCTCTGAGTGATGCAGAGACACCGTCTTATTACTTCAGCTGTGACCAAGAGAAAGTGGTCGTGTTTCAATTCTCCAAAATTGTTTCGTAGTTTTTCATGAGAGCTTTAAATCCGGCCGAGAATATCACAGTGAGATGAATCCACTGCTGGATTCACTAGACTGTCCCGTTTAATAGGCCATCTCCCAAGCTGGTCTGCATCGCTCAGAAACAGAGGAAATCGATGCTTTGTCTGGATAGGCCAGAAAATGTGATACGTCACTACCTATGCAAATGTAGGGTGTGAAACCTGACACAGAGTGGAAGCAGAAAAACAGACAGATGAGGCTTTCTGGCACTATAAGGCACTGGACCCTGCGACATTCACAGAGTGCTCTGTACACCAAAATATCAGTCGGAACTGCTTCAGAACCTCTCAAAGTAAATAGGGGGCTTAACATCTAAGAGGTTTTAACCCTGTGATAATATTAGACAACAGCTCAGATAAGACCCTAACCAGAGGATAGCAGGAGAGTGACTGCCAGATGTAGAGGATGTGGAGACAGAGCATGTTTTTATGTTTTTGTGTTACTGTGTGTTGCTATTAGTGTAATTACAGTGTTAACATACAGTTATAAGAAAAGTCTTACCATGTTCGGTAGCAAAATATGAAGAGCGATTATTTTCACCTGTTATTACATTAGCGTCAGATACTTTAAAAAAATGAATTGCTTTCTCATGCCAATAAAGCTTTTTGAATCGAAATTGAATTGAAGTTAACAGCAAGTGATATATGGAGAGGGATAGAGAAAGATGGGGTTGAGAAGGGAGACAGGAAGTGAGGGAAACAAAGATAGGGTGAGAGCAAGAGAGCAAAAGAGATAAAGAGAGACTTATCAAACTGATTTGACCCAAGCCCATTGAGACACTTAAACTAAGACTCTTATCGGTGGTGCTGGTTTTTCAGCTCAGGACTGATACCTCCTCATCTCCTATTGGCCCATTAGGAATCACTGTGCACACATCCCCTCTGACCCAAATCACTGACCAGGGGGTTATGGATAGGAGTTAGGGGGTAATTGAAGAAGTAATTTACATTTCAGTAATATGTGTCTCTTAGAGCCTCTTCACACTTACTACACGTTTTGTAAAAATACCATCGGCTACACATATTACTCCAATGTAAACTTGCGTACTTGCTACGTCTCAACCGCTACTGCCAGAGGTAGCGACAGTTGAACCCTTTGAAGCAGGATAGTGTAAACAGCCAACGCTCTAGCAGTATAAATGGTAATAGCAGAGAAAGATTTTTTGAAATACCTGAAATGCATATGCAATATTTGAGACTTGTTTTATTGAGTTTTCAGCTGAAATTGCAGTAACAGCCTGTTACATTCTTACATTTTCGCAGTAGCTGCTGCCTGCTGCACTGAGTCATGCAAAATAATGGGACCCCATGACCACCACCAAAAGCATGTCAAATGTAGATCATACAAATAGGATATGTTTAACAAAAACAATAAACATTGTGTGGTGAGACAACAAAGTGAAAATAACTGTGATTGGACAAAAAGTAACAGGGCTCATTTGGATCTTTGCATCTGTAATTAAAAAGTTACTCACACAGTATGTTATCATTATTGTGTTGATTGATTCATTAATTCCGGTCAATCATTTTGGATTAAGAAAGGCCTACATTTGATCCCGTTTAAAAAAAATTCAGAACACAATTAAATGGGCCTATTTTAGGCTATAAAAACAAGACGTTCCATTTCCCTTGGCCAGGCTCAGATGCGATCCCATAGGTTTCTCTAGGCTACCTGCGGCTTGTGGTTGTTATCAGTAGGCTGTAGTTGATCAAACTGAAGTACAGACTAATTGGGCACGTTGACAAATCATGAGGCATTTTATTTTATTGGTGGGTTTCCATATAAAACTGCTCGTTGTGGTGAATTCACTTATACCCACATTTTCAATCTCAATTTGCTTTTACCATGATTTGCATAATATTGATAAAAATGAAGTCTGGTTTGTTGTCATGTTGTACGGTAGGCCTGCTGTACTTTTATTATCACATGAGAGGGTTAATCATTATTATTCAATAGTGTAATATGTTTTAAAAGAAAAGTTTATGTCATTGATGAATAGTTTGTTCTTACTCGCTAGTGGCTACTGTAATATTTACGGTCAATTTGAGGTGCAGACCAAGAATGTCAAGTTGCCAGCCACAACGAAAGGTAAGGCAGGGATGTAATGTGAATTGAAAAGTATAATTGTCTTTCATCATCCCGCTCCTCAGACTCTCCATCATATCTCATAGTGGGAATAGGGCCCCAAAAAGGGTGCATAACTAGAGTAACCTACATCCACATGAACCTATACTTAACATCTTAGATACATTTTGTAATGTTTGTAAAAAAAAAATTCAGAATGGACTATTAAACTAAAATTAAATAAACCCAAATAATCCATTTATTGAGACATTCCCTCTCTCCCTCTACCTCTCTTTTTGCTTCGCTGAGTGCGTGTGTGCGTCTGGTTGGTCATTGGCTGTATTGTGACTGCTCATTTGAGAGTGAGTGTTGCCTCCTCTCCTTTCATTCTACACACCCCGGGTAATGGCCCAGCGATAGACCCCTTTCTCTCTCTCCCTCTCAGCTAATAATGTTTATCCCCTCTCTCTCTCTCTCTCTCTCTCTCTCTCAATTAGAGTTGTTTTGGATATGGGCAGACAGAGAGTGTT